>NC_134356.1:231127853-231355353 GCF_048569485.1 Anomaloglossus baeobatrachus
CATACGTACATACATACACACATTCAGCTTTATATATTAGATTGATAACTGGGTGTTACCAGTTGGGGGTGTTTTTCTATACTGTCCACTCAGTGTTGCCAGTATTAGAGTGCATTCAGATACTATATAAATCAGTCTGAGATCGAACCACTCTGCTCAGAATGGCCGCACGTCCCCCAACCCATGTTTGTCAGTTGTTATATTTCTGTGCAGCTGTGATGTTTGGGATGGCTAGTGCGAGAATGCGGTTTGATCTCTGACCTATTTATCCGGTCATCTGATTGTGCAGGGACACATTCTATTAGCGAGGGATGGTGACATTTAGCTGTCACCTTGTTCATACATGTCTGGGAGCAGTAGCAAAGGAATGGTATAAAGAGGAGTTGGGAGAAAAGATTCTCCACAATTACTTTTTTTGAACAGAAACTAGATAGATACTTGCTGAAAGGATGTCAGGAGAGTCGACATGGTCTCCTTTCATACTTTTAACAAATTTGTAGGCTTTGCATATCAAAGAAAGGTCAAATGACCAATATTAAAAACGAGAAGCAGTAAGTCATTATTTCCCCTTTTCTCTTGTTGGATTATAATTTGTCTATTGGCAGTGTCTGCAGTCTCTGTCATCTGGGCAGGTATGAGTCATGAAGCGATTTGGGATGTAAAACAACCATTGTTGCTCATATTCATCACTCATCCAACAATTTCTATATCCTAGTTTAAAAGCTGACAACTTAAAGAGAACCTGTCATCAGGATCAGACATGATAAACTAAAGGTATGGGTATAAATGCGCTGTTCTCCTGATTTAATAGGTACCTTCACTGTAGAAATCCACAGCCCGGTTATTTAATCACCATTAGAAGTTTTGTGCAATGAGCTGTTCTTGCATTGGGATGGGACTGTGGGTAGGGTCTTCATCTCTGCCTCGGCCTCTCAGCTGCCTCTGGTGTAAGTATCTTCATGCAGTTTATAATTCCGCGCCAGCGATGTCCTTAGCTGTGGGCGGCGCCTATTCAGATCGATCTGGTTACACGTGTCACATTAATCTTCTGGCAAACTTCAAGAAAATGGTGCCTTGCCAGCGCATGCGCAGATTTCTATCTCTAATCTATGACAAGTTGAGATCTTAAACTGCTTCTACAGCACCATTTTCCTGAAGCCTGCTGGGAGTTTAATGTGTGCATACACTGACACCAGTGGCATTTTACTGACACTTGCAACAAGCTTGATCTGTGCAAATCATGAGCAGGTCGGAGGCTCTGACGGGCTTGACTTGAGTATTGAGTATAATGGAAGTCAATTCTTGGGCAGTTCAGCTATCCGCCCACATACTGCCAGCTATACAGTATTTCTGGGGGGAAGTTGGCAGGATAAGGGGGGGGGTTCTTTTTTTATTTTTTTTTTCCCCACATAGCATCCCAAACATATTGTCTTTACTCTCAATGACAGACTGCAAAGGGTGCCCACTGCCAACCATCACTGAAGGGAACCGGCTTTGTCAGATCATTCACGAATGATACATCCGAGCACCAGCGATACTTGGCCGGGTACAAAGCATACCTAAGCACCCTGATGCTGATCAAATATTGAGCAGTGGCGAACATGCTCTCTCATCATTACTCATTACACCACAACTTCTAATGGTGATTTAAAAAAACATAAGGCTACAGATTTCTACCTATTAAATCAGAAGAACAGCGTTTTTATGCATACACCTTTTAGTTTTTTCACACCTGATCCTGATGACAGGATGAGTCTAGAAAAGATGGGCGCAAGTGAGCACCTCCGCACTGCACTGTGATGATACATTTCCATGATTGTATTTCATATGAAACCAAATGAAATAGAGCCCACTCCTAGAAATGTAGTGTGTGTAACCTTAACCTGCTGTGTGGATCAACCATGGAAGTGAAATGTGTGTTTTGTATGTATGTGTGTGTGTGTGTGTGTGTGTATGTATGTATGTGTATGTATATGTATATATATATATATATATATATACACATACACATATATATATATATATATATATATATATATGTGTATGTGTATATATATATATATATATATATCTATATATATATATATATATATTATATATACGATATGTGTGTGTATGCATATAATATAAAACTCTTTAAAAGAAATATCTCAAACGTTCTATTTTATGACTGAAACCATAACTGTGAAGATTAATGTTATATTACTTACACTCCGTATGACTACAACCATTAAAATTTCAGCATGAGGAATAGTTGGACGTGTTAAGCCGATAACTATTGAAAGTGTATGGCCACCTTTTATTTTTGTAATATCACTATATGTAATAGATTGTTAAGGTACCGTCACACTTAGCGACGCTCCAGCGATCCCACCAGCGATCTGACCTGGCAGGGATCGCTGGAGCGTCGCTACATGGTCGCTGGTGAGCTGTCAAACAGGCAGATCTCCACAGAGATCAGCCACCAGCGACCCGAGTAATGACGCTGTGCTTGGTAACCATAGTACACATCGGGTTACTAAGCAAAACGCTTTGCTTATAGTTGCCCGATGTGTACCTTGGCTACGTGTGCAGGGAGCAGGGAGCCGGCTTCTAGAAGCTGCGGACGCTGGTAACCAAGGTAAATATCGGGTAACCAAGCAAAGTCTTTGCTTGGTTACCCGATGTGTACCTTGGTTACCAGCTCTCTGCTCCCTGCACATTCAGATCATTGTTCTCTCGCTGTCAAACACAGCGATGTGTGCTTCACAGCGGAAGAGCAACGACCAAAAAATGGTCCAGGATATTCAGCAACGGCTGGTCGCTTAAGGTACCGTCACACATAACGAGATCTCTAGCGAGATCGCAGCTGAGTCACGGTTTCCGTGATGCAGTACCGATCCCGTTAGCGATCTTGTTATGTGTGACACCTACCAGCGATCAGGCCCCTGCTGTGAGATCTCTAGTCGTTGCAGAATGGTCCAGGCAAATTTTCTTCAAAGGCGATGTCCTGCTGGTCAGGACACATCGCTGTGTTTGACACTGTGTGACAGGGTCACAGTGACTGCTGAGATCGTTATACAGGTCGCTACTGCGACTTGTATTGTTCCTGCATAGGTGGTAAGATCTGATCGTGTGACATCTCACCTTCGACCTCCCAGCGACTTACCTGCGATCCCTATCAGGTCGCATCGTTTTCGGGATCGCTGGTAAGTCGTTGTGTGTGACTGGGCCTTTAGTGAGACGTGGCCTTTGGCAGACTTTGCCAAAGGTACTGGATTTGCTGATGATATCTCTTTTTCTGTCATTCTACATCATATCAAATTCTGAAACAAAGGTTGATTACCAAAGTACAGAAATGTATTCTCTTTGGGGGGTTTATGGCTTGTAGAGAAGACTCTTCAAGCTTTTTATGTGACTTGGTTGGCCTTGTGGGATAAGATAATCTACATGCACATCTAAAAGGCCATTATCCAGTTTAATGATTTTCTTTTATCTGTCCAGATGGAATAGTGTTTAGGCATACAAGAGCCATATACAAAGTCCACTACGTCTTCATTTAGATGTGCACCCTACATTCTAGATATGGCTAAATATATGTGATCAAACAGGCGTGAAAGCAGGTGACCCCCTCTGTAATCCTCACAAACTCAAACTCTGCAGATGTGTATAGCCCACAAATGCCTAGTAACCCTAAAAATTCTTCACCTCTCCATGCTTTGTCTTATTCTTTATTGTAGTATACATAAACCCTCTGGTGTTAGGGGTACTTCACACACAGCGAGATCGCTGCTGAGATCGCTGCTGAGTCACGTTTTTTGTGACGCAGCAGTGACCTCATTAGCGATCTCGCTGCGTGTGACACTGAGCAGCGATCTGGCCCCTGCTGTGAGATCGCTGCTCGTTACACACAGTGCTGGTTCGTTTTTTTATTGTTGCTCTCCCGCTGATAAGCACACATTGCTGTGTGTGACAGCGAGAGAGCAACAATCCTGAATGTGCAGGGAGCAGGAGCCGGCGTCTGACAGCCTGCAGTAAGCTGTAACCAAGGTAAACATCGGGTAACCAAGGTGGTTACCCGATATTTACCTTTGTTACCAGCCTCCGCAGCTCTCACGCTGCTAGTGCCGGCTCCTGCTCCCTGCACACGCTAAGCTAAGTGGTGTGCACTGGTAACTAAGGTAAAGATCGGGTAACCATACCCGATGTTTACCTTAGTTACCAGTGTCCGCAGCTTCCAGACGCCGGCTCCGTGCAAGCGCAGCGTCGCTTGCACGTCGCTGCTGGCTGGGGGCTGGTCACTGGTCGCTGGTGAGATCTGCCTGTTTGACAGCTCACCAGCGACCATGTAGCGACGCAGCAGCGATCCTGACCAGAACTGCTCGTGGCTCTGGGTGCACATTGCACCTGACAGGTTCACATTAATACAAGATAGGAAATAATTCCTAAGCAAATGATATGGAATGATATCCTACTCCTTTTTGCTGAAATGTAATCTTTCTTCTCATTAAAAAAGACATACGAAAGAGTCAATATGGCTGAATCGGACGCTGTTGTCTAAATGCAGAAGGCCCTGGTCATTTAGTCAAAAATGGCTGTCAGACAGGTTGTCAGAGGCCACTTAGCAATACGGGATTCCACAATCTTGTCATTCGGACCTGACTCCTACTGAAGAGATGGATCTTTTTATGTCCTGTAAAATGTTCTTTTTAAATGTTTGCTAAAATCAAATACATTGAGGAAAATTAACCCCTTGGCGCACACTGCCAAACATACATACATGCCATACAGTATATACATCAAGGCTAGTGTGTCTGTGTATAGAGTGAGCACAGAAGAGGAAAAAAAAAACTAAAGCCTAAGAAAATCATCCAGTCCAGGAAAGGGTAGTACTTTGGTACTTACTAATCACTGCTGAAATCAGATTGATATTTAATATCTCATGAATGGCAATTCTCAATGTGTGAAATGGACCTTTCTATATTTTGCTTTATTTTCACTGGGAAACATCTCCTGTAAAGTGAACGTGTTCCCTGTTTTGTTCACTGGTTGCAATGAAATGTCTTGTCCCTCTGTGTACCAGTCAGTGTGCCCTTCTGTTTCCATCCAGCATCCCGTTCTAGCCGTGCTCCGCAGCTCATGAGAATGTTTGTTGTCTGCCGTCTGAATTGCTTTGGAACATTTCACATGCTCAGGAGTCAGGAAATGCAACTCGAGCTAGACATCCGATATTTACCGCAGTATGCCAGCCATAGACGCATGGATGTTGCACCCAGGATGTCTAAATAGTGTAAACAGAACTCACTCATCCTTTCATCTGAGGTTCTGTTTCAGATTCTTAATGGGATGATTTTGAAGATCCGATGGTATGTGATAATTAAAGGGAGTCTTTGGACTCTCTATGTTACATACATTATTGAATAGAGCCCTGTATGACCCATATTATGTAGTGCCTCATAGCAGGCAGTCTGGACTTTAATTTGGGCAAGCCAGTTTTTTTGCCTCTTACTAACCATGTACATGTAGCGTTATGTTGTGCTTTGTATAAAACTAATTGTAAGGCTGCTTTCACATCAGCGGTATTCTGCCGCACTACCGGATCCGGCACAAATGCGGTACAGTTCAATGGAAGCGAGCTGAGATAAGGTCACATGCTGTCACATGTGGCCGCATGTGACCGCATGTGATCTTAGCTTGCCGCGATGCCTGTAAACTGTATAGAACTGTACTGCATTTGTGCCGGATCCAGCAGTGCGGCAGAATACCGCTGATGTGAAAGCAGCCTAAAGCTCCCGTCACACACAACGAGATCGCTAACGAGATTGTTGCTGAGTCACGGTTTCTGTGACGCAGTAACACTCTCGCCAGCGATCTCTGTATGTGTGACACCTACCAGCGATCAGGCCCCTGCTGTGAGATCTCTAGTCATTGCCGAATGGTCCAGACTATTTTCTTCAAAGGTGGTGTCCTGCTGGGCAGGACACATCGCTGTGTTTTACACCTACCAACGACCTCCTAACATGGCCCCAACGCCCGCCGAGATCGTTATACAGGTCGCTGATCGTTACTGGCGTCGTTGGTAAGATCTGACTGTGTGACCTCTCACCAGCGACTTACCAGCGATCCTTATCAGGTCGTATCGTTTTCGGGATCACTGGTAAGTCGTTGTGTGTGACTGGGCCTTTAGTTTTGTTCCGCTTCAAAGGAATCTGTTAGGTTAGGGAGCCGGCACTGGCAGTGTGAGAGCGGTGGACGCTGGTAACGAAGGTAAATATCGGGTAACCAAGGTAAGAGCTTCTTGGTTACCCGATGTTTACCGTGGTTACCAGCGTCCGCAGAAGCCGGCTCCTGCTCACTGCACATTTAGTTGTTGCTCTCTCGCTGTCACACACAGCAAGCTTCTTGGTTACCCGATATTTACCTTAGTTACCAAGCGCAGCATCGCTTCCACGCGTCGCTGCTGGCTGGGGGCTGGTCACTGGTTGCTGGTGAGATCTGCCTGTGTGACAGCTCACCAGCAACCCGTATAGCGACGCTCCAGCGATCCCTGCCAGGTCAGGTTGCTGGTTGGATTGCTGGAGTGTCGCTTAGTGTGACATCTCACCAGCGACCTCCTAGCAACTTACCAGCGATCCCTATCAGGTTGTATCGTTGTTGGGATCGCTGGTAAGTTGTTTAGTGTGACTGGGCCTTTAGTCAGAGTGGTGAGTCTCTACAAAAGTCGCCCTTCCTCTGCAGATCCTGGCGTATGTGTTACGCGGATGACCCAAAGTTTTCCAAAGGTGCTTCATTGCTCCTCATTATTCTCCTTAGGGTCTCATTCAGATGTGTTTGTTTTATGTGTGTGAAAAACCTACTGTTTTCATCAGTGTTTTTGTTAGATTTTCATCAGTTTGGTCATTGTGTGACAATTTTTTTATACCATCAGGCCAAATTCAGACGTCCGTGTGTCATGGTCCAAGCACGCAGACCGCAATGCTGAACTTAACAGTGGCAGAAATGCCTACCGGGTTGTCATGGTCAAATTAGGAGACAAGCGATCAGTCCATTCATTGTTATCTGTGAATGGACCATGAAAGACGCACATCTGAATTCAGACTGCAAGTTTCATTAATTTTTCTCATATGTAAGAAGAAAAAAAAACTAAAAAAAAATCTGTAAATTGACTCAGAAACCCTCAACTTTAAACATTCCTGGCTATGCAATGTTTTCGCTGTTGAATTACTGGCATCTGAATGAGAACTTTCTTGGGTGTGAAACAGGATGGTTTCCGACAGTATTTAAGTTTTTACATCAGCATCTAAGCAGTTTTTATCAAATGCAAAAATAAAACTGATGGTGGTTTGTTAAAGCTCCTACCAAACAGGCAATGAAAAAGATTTCTCCGACTGATATGTACACAAATTGCACTGACTTATTGTCCTTGTAGACAAATGACCACTTAATGTTCATGGCCAGTTCCAGTATATGGTAAGGTTTATATCCAATTTGGATGACTACAATAAGCTGAATGTAATCCCCATGTACAGTACAGACCAAAAGTTTGGACACACCTTCTCATCTCTAGAACAACTGTTAAGAGGAGACTTTGTGCAGCAGGCCTTCGTGGTAAAATAGCTTCTATGAAACCACTGCTAAGGACAGACAACAAGCAGAAGAGACTTGTTTGGGCTAAAGAACACAAGGACTGGACATTAGACCAGTGGAAATCTGTGCTTTGGTCTGATGAGTCCAAATTTGAGATCTATGGATCCAACCACCGTGTCTTTGTAGAAAAGGTGAACGGATAGACGCTACATAGCTGGTTCCCACCGTGAAGCATGGAGGAGGAGGTGTGATGGTGTGGGGGTGATTTGCTGGTGACACTCTTGGGGATTTATTCAAAATTGAAGGCATACAGAACCAGCATGCCTACCACAGCATCTTGCAGCGGCATGCTACTCCATCCGATTTGCGTTTAGTTGGACCATCATTTATTTTTCAACAGGATAATGACCCGAAACACACCTCCAGGCTGTCTAAGGGCTATTTGACTAAGAAGTAGAGTGATGGGGTGCTACGCTAGATGACCTGGTCTCCACAGTCACTAGACCTGAACCCAATCGAGACGATTTGAGGTGAGCTGGACTGCAGAGTGAATGCAAAAGGGCCAACAAGTGCTAAGCATCACTGGGAACTCCTTCAAGACTGTTGGAAAACCATTTCCGGTGAATACCTCTTGAAGCTCATCAAGAGAATGCCAAGAGTGTGCAAAGTAGTAATGAAAGCAAAAGGTGGCTACTTTGAAGAACCTAGAATATAAGACATATTTTCAGTTGTTTCACACTTTAAGTATTTCATTCCACATGTTTTAATTCATAGTTTCGATGCCTTCAATGTGAATCTACAATTTTCAGAGTCCTGAAAATAAAGAAAACTTTGAATGAGAAGGTGTATCCAAACTTTTGGTCTGTACTGTATATTAGGTAAATCAATTTCTTGGATAGCCAAGATGACTTTATTTATATTTGTGATGTGGCTTTTGGTTAACTTGGTCATTCAGTTAAATGCCGCAGCACAGAACCAATGAAATGCAAACGATTGTCTAGTCTAAAGGCCCCATTACACGCAACGACGGATCTAACGATATTCACGTTTTCCGGCATCGTTAGCGACATCGTTGCGTGTTCCAGCAAGGAACGACCATTAATGATGGAAAATACTCACCTTATCGTCCATCGTTGACACATCGTTCCTTTTTAAATAATCGTTGATTGTTGAGCACGCAGGTTGTTCGTCGTTCCCGAGGCAGCACACATCGCTACGTGTGACACCTCGGGAAAGACTAACTGCAGCTTACCTGCGGCCACCGGCAATGAGGAAGGAAGGAGGTGGGCGGGATGTTACGTTCCGGTCATCTCCGCCCCTCTGCTTCTATTGGGCAGCCGCTTAGTTACGCCGCTGTGACGCCGCATGAACCGCCTCCTTAGAAAGGAGGTGGTTCGCCGGCAACAGCGACGTCGCTAGGCAGGTAAGCCTAGGCAGGTAAGGCGATTTTGTGCGCCACGGGCAGCGATTTGCCTGTGACGCACAAACGACGGGCGCGGGTGCTTTCACCAGTGATATCGCTGCGTGTAACACCCCCTTAAGGAGTAGCCGTTGAAAGGTATCAACCACTGAGTACTCTTCAAATTTTATTATTGTTTTCTTCATTCCATTAAGTAATTTTTTTCAGCATGAAGATACACTGTAAATGTATACTGTATACTTATTCATGCATATCATCACAAGTGAGTACACCCTTCACATTTTTTGTAAATATTTTATTATCTTTTTATGGGACAACACTGACAATATAACACTTTGATACAATGTAAAGTAGTCAGTGTACAGCTTGTATAACAGCGTAAATTTGGTGTCCTCTTCTAAATAACTCAACATGCAGCCATTAATGACTAAACTGCTGGCAACAAAAGTAAGTACACCCCTAAGTGACTGTAGCAGAAGGCAAGCCATCTTCTATGACTGTATAGTCAAGCTTGACTGAATTAATTTCCAGTGAGAATACCTGGAATGAATCATTGATTTTATCAAATACATCCATTTATAGACCAACCGTCCACAAATGAGCAGAATAAAAGATGTTTAATTGTTCGCAACTGGATTTCTGTCCATCACCGAGGAATATGTATTCAAGAGAAAGCTGCACATTCGAGCTATGTTGCTGAATTGTAGCATATTCTTGTCACATATTCTGTAAAGGTCTTGCTTTTTGTGAGTCATTGGACAGGATCTCATCAGACAGCCATCAATGCCAACACAAAGGGCATTCTGCATCTCTTGGAGGCCATGAGCTTTGGATAGAAAAGAATTTCTAGCAGCAGGACTGAATTGTTTAAGCATAAGCATTTACATGTGGGGAAAGCACAATGAGAATAGAGTCCCATCAAACACTATGTAATATAAATCTTATTACACTGATCAGCCATAGCAATGCTATTATATTGGTTATCTCATAACAATGGCTCCTGTCACAGGTGGGATATTTTGGTCATTAAGTCAGTTCTTGAAGTTGATATATTGGAAATAGTTGCTGTGAATAAACTTACAGGACCTTGGTCCAATACCAGGTCCGTAATCATGTGGCCATCAGATAGGAGTTGTGAGAACTGGCTACTGCTTACTGGCATCCTCTGCTCTTCTTCTGATTAGCCAGCCTGGTGTGATCATTGTTACGGCATGGCGCACATGTGATGTCACATCTGGCCAACCAATCAAAAGAGGAACAGTGGATGCCAGCAAGTAGGAGGCAGTTCACTTGTCTCCACCTTGACCTGGACATCGGATTGATTTGCACCATCTCTTGTTGGAATCCGGAAACATTTGTAAGGAATCAAACTATTTAGACATGGACCAAATTGTGAAGGCTTGTTACGTTGGTATAAGTATCTACAAAATAGCAAGACATGTAAAATTTTCCAGGTATGTGATGATTAGTACCTAGCAAATTTGGTCCCATGATGGACAACTGGTGTACAGGGTCATAAGCACCCATACTCACAATCTTAGGGTACACAGTTAAGCTTGTATTCAGTGCTGACCTGTTCCATCTAAGCTTCTGCCTGCATCACTGGTCATGTTATCTACTGCCTGCTCACTGCTCTACTGGCTTCGAGAGGCACTGTTGTCCACCAGGCCATCTGTTAGCTGACTGCCAGCCTTCCAGGTATTATTGCTGGTTAATGAATGCATCATTTAGTTATGTCCTTCCTGAGTGATTGCCTATCTGGAAAGTTATTCTCCACTCTGTGCTAATCAAGCATCGCAAGAATCCTATTCGTAGTGTATGCTAAATGTGGAGTTCCATCTTCCATAACTAACTAATTTTATTTCAAAGGAACTAATACAGCGCTCAACAGTCTGTTGTAATGAACGACGTTGCGGTGGCAGTAGTGTATTGAATATGGGCGGTTGTAAACAAGGGCGCCAGGGTAGCAATTGGACAATTCAATATTCCTGGCAGGTTATTATTGGAATCACTGTTGCTTGTAAAGGGAGTGATTCACGTAGTACATTAAGGAACTGCTGCTATATCTAAATAAGGCTATTATGCAAGTGTTTTGTATACGCTTATACTATTTTGCTGATCTATATTTATGTGAAGGATTTTGTTGTTGAGGCAGCATTACATGAGAGATAAAGGGGATTATATTTGCATATGATGTCCTGTATAAAAATGTCAGCAATCTAAAAAAAAAAACAATTTCATATTTACATTTTTTTAATTAAATTTCCCTTTTTTCTCTGGTTGTAATGTGGCCAAATTTTAGCGTCCATATTGCGGCATGGTTCCAGGCTCGACCACAGATCTCGATCCTATGCCTCTGATACTGTAAAGCGGGCTTTACACGCTACGATATTGCTAGCAATTGCTAGCGATATCGTACGCAAAAGCACCCGCCCTCATCGTGTGCGATTTCGTGTGATCGCTGCCGCGGCGAACATTATCGCTAATGGTCGTCGTCGTCGCTGTGACTGCCGAACAATCCCTCCTTCAAGGGGGAGGGACGTTCAACATCATAGCGACGTCACTGCGACGTCACTAAGCGGCCGGCCAATCAAAGCGGAGGGGCGGAGATGAGCAGGTCGTAAAATCCAGCCCACCTCCTATCTTCCGTATTGCGGCCGGCGGCAGGTAAGGAGACGTTCCTCGCTCCTGCGGTGTCACACACAGCGATGTGTGCTGCCACAGGAGCGACGAACCACATCGATAATCAACCATTACTGATTTTTGGTTTTGGGACGACCTCTCCATGGTGAACGATTTTCACCATTTTTGAGATCGCTTAAGGTCGTTGGTAAGTATCACACGCTGCGATATCGTTAATGACGCCGGATGTGCGTCACTAACAACGTGACCCTGACGATAAAATATTAACGATATCGTAGCGTCTAAAGCCCCCTTAAGAGTTGATATACACGGCACTTCTGTGGTGGTGCACAAGTAGGGTCCAAAACGGTCTCAAGTAGATGTAGAAACTTGGCACTCGAGTAGTGAATAGTGCTTTTTACTGTGAAGAACTTGTAGGACCAGCACAAGCACAGACGTTCTTGCGTGCAGATGGTCCTCAGAAAGTATAGTAGCATGGCGAGCGGCGTAGCTGGGTATGACGCAGTGTTCACCGCTGTGTATGTGGCACATTTTGACCAAAACGTCTGTGCTTGTGCTGGTCCTACAATTTCCAATAAAAACCTCTATTCACATTGATTTTGAGTGTCAAGGTTCTTCATCTATCTGATACTGTAAAGTCAGTACATGAGACCAGTGGTCCGGCCTAGAATAGTGTGTGTAATACGGAGATCAAAAAAATATTTTGTGAAAAAGACCATGGGGCCCATTGGTCAAGCAGTTTGCTGCAGTTTTCTGGCATAAAACAGCTTGAAATGTTTTACAATTTTAGCACAATTCATGGTTGCATTTTAACAGCGTATTTTCTAACTGAATGGAAAAGACTGCTATTAAAAATCCCTGGCTAGAAGTTACTTTAATGCCTATAAACAAGTATGAAATAGACGATGGGGCGAATTGTGAAGTAAATTACTTTGAAAAGTCAGTTTTCTCCTAGCTCTGCCAAAATGAGCGTCGCTGGGGCAGGACAAAGGTGCAACATCACAGCTTGTCTAATTCATTAGTTAGGGACTGTAGTTGGATGCCTGCCAACTTGTCAGACACTCCTGATTGAGTGAGGGGTGTGCCTATTAAAAAATCGGATCATCTGAGTCCATAGAGCCTCCTCATCAAGACCAACAAAAAAAAATCACTTATCGGTTATTGCAGGACGCTGATGGATTATCATGATAGCCAGGGGGTCAGGTGATGACCCTTGTCTGTCATTACAAACCTCCTGTGAACAATGGCTGTGAGCTGGCATTCATAGGAGATCAGGATTTTTTTTTATATACAGCGTGCTGATGTACTGCTCTGTATAACACAAATGACTGGACGATCACAGCTTCAAGTCCCCTAAGGGGAGATTAGTAAACACAGTAAAAAGTGTGTGTGGGGGGATTTTGAAAGTATGAAAAAAAAAAGTTAAAATCACCCCCCACACACCTTTTGGCTCCATTGTAATTAATTTGTCATTGCTGCATTCAGAAATGTCCGATCTATCAAAATATAAATTCACTTACCATATTTTTAGTTTTATAAGATGCACTGGATTATAAGACGCAGCCCAAATTCAGAGCAAAAAAAGGTGAAAAAAAAATGGGATCCATCTTTTAATCCGGTGGTGTCTTACCGGAGGGGGTAGTGGTGGTGAAGGAGCCACAGGAGGCAGGGGCGGTGGATGTACCAAAAACTGTAGGTTGTGCTGTTGTTAGAGGCTCGGGCTCGGGCGGAGGCTCGGGCTGCCGTGCTGAAGCAGCTGCTTCTGCGGCGATGGCTGCGCGTGGTGAGAGTTTCAAAGAAAAGGCACCTGGAGTCAGCACAGATTGAGCTCTAGGCTCAATGGCAAGCCAAGATCACATCTGCCCAAGTGCCACCTCTGGGCGCCATTTTCCTGAAGTCCGCTGGAGGGAGATCAATGGACCGGAGGCATCGCCTGCGCAGATGAGAGCTTGAGCCGAGAGCTCCATCTGCGCACGTACCGACTCCGTATGGCAGTGTTTGAAGTCACTGCCCAAACTGCAGCTCCAGTTCAGCCACCGGAGACCCCGCGCAGACACCGCACAGCCGCTGCAGCCATTGGAGGCCACCACACAGCCACCGCAGCCCCAACTCAGCCACCGCATTCACCCGGCCTCTTGCGACTGCTCTCCACCACCCTGGTAAGATAAATTCAGATTATAAGACGCACCCCTCACTTTCTTCCCAAATTTTTGGGAGTAAAAGTGTGTCTCATAATCCGAAAAATATGGTAATCAAATTGGTAAACAGCGTAATGGGGGGAAAAAAAAACCAAACACCTGAATTACATTTTTGGGTCTCCGCAACATTGCAGTAAGAGGCAATTGAAACATTGTTTCCACACAAAAATGGTATCAGTAAAAATGGCAGCTAAGGGTGCAAAAAATAAGCAATCACACAGTCCCAGATCCCCAAAAAATAAAAATGCCACATGGTCAAAATTTATTTTTTTCTCTAAATTTCCAAAGTTTTTTCATCCCTTTAAATAAAAAAAAAAAAACTATACATGTTTGATATCTGCGTACTCGTACTGACCTGGGGAATCATACTGCCAGGTTATTTTTACCATATAGTGAACATAGTAAATAAAATTAAAAAATTGTGGAATTGCACTTTTTTTCACCACATTTTCCAGTATACTATATGCTAAAATACATGGTGTCGTTCAAAAGTACAATCCATCCCGCAAAAAAAACCCCTTCATATGGCAATATTGATATAAAAATAAATAAAATTATGGCTCTTGGAAGCTGGGGAGGAAAAAAACAAAAACGGAAAATGGCCATGGCAAGAAGGGGTTAACGGGAACCTGTCATGTGTAATAATACTATTATGGCTCACTCACCCTACAGTGGCAAAATATCAGATTGCACTCTGACCGATAATATTCTATGGTCCTGTCTAAGGAAAAAATCCCAGTATGTTCGAGTCGCCTCTGTAAATCGGATGTCGCTTGGCCATGCAAGTTGATGGGTCCTTGGAAAAAAATCGGACCGCGCTCTGATGTAATTTTCTTGGACTGACAGAAAGGAGAAGAAAGACATTTTTTTTTTCTACTCCAAATCCGAGAAAATTGGATCACGCTCTGATCACAGTTTGATTAGAGTGTGATTAGCTGTAGTACAGAAGGTGCAGCACCAGGAGAAAATGAACCATCTTTCTCCTGGGAGCCGCCGGCTTCCAATCCCGCAGATAATCATGGAGCAATTAGCCACTGCTCGCAGCACTGAGAATGGTGGCTGTAAATATGTATATAATATATTTATATTTATTTACTAATATATATATATATATATATATATATATATATATATATATATATATATATTGTATAAAAAAAAGTGTTTGTGTGTGTATGTTCTATGCATCAGAGTGTCTTAAAACACGAACAGCATATAACGAGAATTACTGTTCTAGAATGATGGCTTGTTTTTTCCAAGGCGCTGTATTCTATTGGTATGTTGGTGTTTGTTTAGGGGTGTTTTTTCACCACCTAGTGATTTTTTTTTTTTTTTTTATCTTCATTTAATTTATTTTATATTTTGATCAGGCATTTCTGAACATGTCAATACCAAATATGAAGGTCGTGAAGGTGATTATCCATGTGTAAAACAATGTATGGAGCAAGCTCCTGACTATTGTAGCTGTATACTTAGCCACTGTTTTAAGCTGGTGTCACACACAGCGACAACGACGTCGCTGCTACGTCACCATTTTCTGTGACGTTGAAGCGACGTCCCGTCGCTGTCGCTGTGTGTGACATCCAGCAACGACCTGGCCCCTGCTGTGAGGTCGCCGGTCGTTGCTGAATGTCCAGCTTCATTTTTTGGTCGTCACTCTCTCGCTGTAACACACACATCGCTGTGTGTGACAGCGAGAGAGCGACGAAATGAAGCGAGCAGGGAGCAGGAGCCGGCGTCTGGCAGCTGCGGTAAGCTGTAACCAGCGTAAACATCGGGTAACCAAGGGAAGGCCTTTCCCTGGTTACCCGATATTTACCTTCGTTACCAGCCTCCGCCCTTGCTGCCAGTGCCGGCTCCTGCTCTGTGCACATGTGGCTGCAGTACACATCGGGTAATTAACCCGATGTGTACTGTAGCAAGGAGAGCAAGGAGCCAGCGCTAAGCAGTGTGCGCGGCTCCCTGCTCTCTGCACTGTGACATGTAGCTGCAGTACACATCGGGTTAATTAACCCGATGTGTACTGTACCTAGGAGAGCAAGGAGCCAGCGCTAAGCGCGGCTCCCTGCTCTCTGCACATGTAGCACAGCGACGTTATGATCGCTGCTGCGTCTGCTGTGTTTGACAGCTAAGCAGCGATCATAACAGCGACTTACAAGGTCGCTGTTACGTCACAGAAAATGGTGACGTAACAGCGATGTCGTTGTCGCTGTCGCTTAGTGTGAACCCAGTTTTACACACCGATCGAAGAAATCTCTTCATGAATTTTCGGTAAATTTAGGGTCTTCTCCCCTTCGTACCAGGCTGTCACTGATAGTTTGTACACTGTAATTTAGATTTGTGTTTTGTGTGTAACCCCTCTTCATATGTACAGTGCCATGGAGCCAATGGTGCTCTAAAAATAAAGATATCCTAATTCTAATAGAACATTGTGAAAGCTGCATTTTCTCTGGAAAGCGGTTTTGGACATTTTTTTGAATGCTGAGCACCACTGATCTACAAAACCAACCAAATCTTGGTGATTGGAAATTCAATAGATTAATGTGGTGCCATATGTTCTACTATATAAATATATACAAAATGATATTTAAATAATAATACCGTATTTCCGGCGTATAAGACGACTGGGCGTATAAGACGACCACCAACTTTACCAGTTAAAATATAGAGTTTGGGATATATCATATATAATCGAGTAATGTTTAGTAATTGCCCTGCAGTAATGAGCCCATTGTTTAGTAATGTGCCCATCCTTGTCCCCCCCTTGTGGCAATGTGCCATTGTTTAGTAATGAGCCTTCTAGTTATGTGCCCATCCTTTAGTAATGCCCTCCTTCTTGTCCCCTATTATGCCGTGATTTACACACAATAAACATTATTCTCTCCTCCCTTCCTGCTCAGCTGCTTCTTGTAGACCGCAAAGCACACAGACGCCTCCGTGATAGCGTCCGATGCTTGGGTCTGCTGTCTACCGTCATGACTTTACTGCAGTTGAATGCTTTGCAGTGCCGTAAAGGATTCAACTGCAGTAAAGCACTGACAGCAGCGGCCTCGTGTATGGGATGCGATCATGGAGGAGTGCTTCTTGTGGACCTCAGGCCCATAGACCCCTCCATGAACGCGACCTGTACACGGGGCCGCTGTCGCTGCTGTCAGCGCTTTACTGCAGTTGAATGCTTTACAGCACTGCAAAGCATTCAACTGCAGTAAAACCATGACGGCAGCGGCGGCAGCCCTGTGTACAGGACGCTATCGCGGATGGGTCTATGGGCCTGCAGTCTGCCAGAAGAAGCTGTAAGCACCGCGGAAACGGAGGTCAGGTGAGAATAATGTTTGTGTGTAAGAAGGGGTCTGGTAGGAGGGCATTACTAAACAATGGGGTCATGCAGCACCGTGCACCGCCGTATAACGACACAACCCGGTGTATAAAACGACCCCCGACTTTTGAGAAGATTTTCTGGGGTTAAAAAGGCATCTTATATGCCGGAAAATACGGTACTATAAAAAAATACTTGTAATTCATGCATATTTATATTACATGTTTAGAAAAATAAATCCTTTCTGTAGGAGCCCTTACACAATCCAAGAGTCATAGAGAATTTCCACAGATGATGGGGAAACAACATTATTTTTTAGTTGTGACTCAAACTTTTATGGGAAGATCTTTTACATCCTGAAACATCTTTCAGTTAAATTTTGCAATCGTATTTCCTACAGTCATGTCGTCTGAAGCCTGCAAAGGGTGTCAGGCTTACCAGTCTATGGAAATGTATTGAATGTCTACTGATGAGGACTGAAAAAAATTTCCATATAGATAAAAATCTTTATACTCCCACGATCACCTGTAAAATCCCTCAATAACCCTTGATCTGTTTCCCATCCACAGAGTGGCTAAAAATAGCTGTATGCAAGCGCTGCTAGACAGCAGATGATGATTTCCACTGGAGCAGATGGCTCGGATGCAGTCATGTTAAAATATTCTATACTATAAACAATTCATTTCTCATTATGCAAATACTGTATGGGGTACTGCATCTCAGCAAACTCATATGGACAATACAAGAGTTGACGGTCATACTGGTGGAATCATGGACATAATCATGGCCGTGTAAAGATAGAATATCTCCTAGTCCCTGGTTATGCTTGGACTGGCTCATATTTCAGACTACTTTCTGTGTTTCCTAATGATTGTGTCTAAAGAGGAAGCTATTCTCCTTGAGGAGACTGACACACCATTCCACCATGCCAGTGGTGCGGAGACTTAAGCCGCAAAGCTCCTCTGAGAAACATGCAAATTGTCTCTTCAGTGAGGAAGTAGAAAAACTGTAGTGCCATCTATTGGCGGTAGCATAGTCATATGACTTAGGATTTATGCCAAATTAGAACCTCAGTTTGCAGAAACTGTGTTTCAGGGTGATTGCCCCTTGTCAGTGCAAAGTATGAGATCTGATCTGGGTGTATGAGGTTGGGATGGAATGGGTTAGGATGGAATGATGGTGGGGATGGAGCACAGAGCTATGTTATGTACTTAATGGTCATTCCAGTTTATTATTAGTCTTGCTGACAGGTCATATAACATTGTCTAAGTAACAATATATATCTATGACTCGCCCGTGATTCCTTCTTTTCTATTTTGTTTGTCCGTACAGCTGCTTAAAGAGGACCTATCAGGTTAGAAGTGGACAGTTATTGCACTTATTATATCCCCACAGTTTAACTAATGCTGGTGTCACACATAGCGACAGCGACAACGACGTCGCTGTTACGTCACCATTTTCTGTGACGTAGCAGCGACCTTGTAAGTCGCTGTTATGATCGCTGCTTAGCTGTCAAACACAGCGACGCAGCAGCGATCATAACGTCGCTACATGTGCAGAGAGCAGGGAGCCGCGCACACTGCTTAGCGCTGGCTCCTTGCTCTCCTAGCTGCAGTACACATCGGGTTAATTAACCCGATGTGTACTGCAGCTACATGTCACAGTGCAGAGAGCAGGGAGCCACGCACACTGCTTAGCGCTGTCTCCTTGCTCTCCTAGGTACAGTACACATCGGGTTAATTAACCCGATGTGTACTGCAGCTACACGTCACAGTGCAGAGAGCAGGGAGCCACGCACACTGCTTAGCGCTGGCTCCTTGCTCTCCTAGCTACAGTACACATCGGGTTAATTAACCCGATGTGTACTGCAGCTACACGTCACAGTGCAGAGAGCAGGGAGCCACGCACACTGCTTAGCGCTGGCTCCTTGCTCTCCTAGCTACAGTACACATAGGGTTAATTACCCGATGCGTACTGCAGCTACATGTGCACAGAGCAGGAGCCGGCACTAGCAGCAAGAGCGGCGGAGGCTGGTAACGAAGGTAAATATCGGGTAACCAGGGAAAGGGCTTCCCTTGGTTACCCGATGTTTACAGTGGTTACAGCTTTCCGCAGCTGCCAGACGCCGGCTCCTGCTCGCTTCATTTCGTCGCTCTCTCGCTGTCACACACAGCGATGTGTGCTTCACAGCGGGAGAGCGACGACGAAAAAATGAAGCAGGACATTCAGCAACGAGCAACGACCTCACAGCAGGGGCCAGCTCGTTGCTGGATGTCACACACAGCGACAGCGACGGGACGTCGCTGCAACGTCACAGAAAATGGTGACGTAGCAGCGACGTCGTTGTCGCTGTGTGTGACACCACCTTAAGTATTCAGTTTTTTTGCATTTTTTTAAATCTACTATATGGTTCTTGAGACATAGGCCTTTCTATTTAGTGCTAATTTTTCAGGTCATTACCATACATGATTACCTGGGGGACGAGTTTTGAGACTGTTATGCACAATTTCATATCACAAAGATAATTACATATATCTCTGTAATCATATGGAGGGTTTAAAAAAATAATAATAATTGAAAAACTTGGAGAGGGGATAAATTGACAACAAAAACCGTCCACTTTTGACCTGGTGACAGGACCTCTTTAAAGGAATTTGTCACGTTCTACATGCCTGCCAATCTGTGGACAGCATGATATACAGAAGGAGCAGCAGAGAAGAATGATGTATAAGTTTTTTGGAAAAGATTCAGTATCTTATATTTTATCTGTTGACATCCCTGCTGTTTGTATGTTTAAGTCCAGTAGGTGGGTCTACTAGGTGATTGACAAGTTAAAAAATAAAAGAATTGTTACCTACGCCAATACTTAGCAGGTCTTTTTTTCCGGCACTTGCCAGCTCATCGCTTGTCGGTGGTTCCATTCTTGACACAGGAAATAGCTGAAAATGCCCTGTCTACCAATGGCTGGTTGTAACAGTGATCCTCCTCAGGAGATGATAAGTTGAGCGAGTATTTACGTTCAATGTCGGTGTGTCACGGACCAGGTAAGTGCCGGAACAAGAGCTGCAGGGGCACGGTGAGGGTAAGAATCCTTTCCATTTTTATTTTTAACTCACTTGAACCACTTAACCTGTGTTGAACCTTAACTTGCACTGAAGTCATTTTATAGTTTTCCATTATATCTGCAAACGCAAACAGGGAAGGCTGTCTGTTAAGTATAGCTCTCATCCTTCCCAGATTCAGCGGGATTGTCCCGATTTGAGGGCAAGTCCCACTGTCCCTGCAGTCAGGGCTTTGACCTGAGTTCCTCTCGCCTCTCTTCTACAGCTCTGTTGCTGCTTCTCCTCAGGTTGGGTCGGCACCTCTGCAATCAAATTAAATAAATATTTTTGCTGGTCTCCCTGAGTCGCTAACCCATGAATTCCTTGTCCATAGGCAGCAGCTTTATTGATGAACCACAGCCCACACTTAGAGAAACAGGAAGATTTATTATACTTGAACTGTAGTGCAGGCATAGAACCCAGAAGCAGATTACACAAGTAGATGGTGTATTTCTACAGCTGTATCTCTATGTCCCTGTATTCTACAAGTGAAGAAGTAATTGGAGTGTATTGTTTCTATAAAATTACTAAAAATAATTTAAAAAAAAAAAATGGCAAAAATGTCAATTTTTCTTTTCTTGTGCGAGTGTCCCTGGGACTTGAACCAACAACCTCTACAGTTGTAGCTAAAGCTTTGAGCCACAGGCTCTGGTGATGAATTTTGTATACATGAAGCTGCAGTGCAGCCTCTGACTCCATCGGCAGATTATACAGGTACATAGAGATACATTGTACGTAGCAGTGTATTTCTGTGTTTTAGAGGAAGAATAAAAGAGAGATTTAATAATAATAATAAAAAAACAATTTAAATAATGACATTTTAATTTACTTGTAAAAAAAGTAAATATTAAACATCACAAATCTGCAAATAACATGGACATATATATGGTGTCCCTGTAATCAGAACGACCTGCAAAATACATTGATCATATTATTTATAGTAATTTGTAAATGGCATAAAAACATTATACTATGAATGTCTTTTGTTCCTATAGCAACCACTCACAGCTCCTACTAATAACCTGTAGTTCCAGGCTCCATTTACTTTAATGAACTCATGTTTTTTGGAGAGTAACTGTAAAGCGCGGGGTTAAATTTTCCTGTCAAAACATAGTCTACGACATTCTCTGGGTTACATGAGGTGTCTGTGCAAAATTTTGTGATTGTAAATGCGACGGTGCGGATACACTTTTGGTTTCACTTTTTCCCCGTTATGTAGATAGGGGCAAAATTGATTGGTAAATTGGAACGCGCGGGGTTAAAATTTCGCCTCACAACATAGTCTATGACGCTCTCGGGGTCCAGACATGTGAGTGTGCAAAATTTTGTGGCTGTAGCTGCGACGGTGCAGATGCCAATCCCGGACATACATACACACACACACACACACACACACATTCAGCTTTATATATTAGATGTGAACACTGCCTTACAGACACAAACAAGCAAGATATTGTATAGTGACGCTACATAAACATGAGAATGCTCTAGCTGCTCCGACTATGAATGAATAAACCAAAAATAAATCCATAGGTCCCATCATGAGAGGAGCAAGAAGTATAGGTGATGTCACCCTAGCCCTGGAAAGTTAGAAGTTAAGGCCTGTTTCACACATCCGGCATTTCGCCGGATCCGGCACGCATGCAGTACAGTACATTTATTTACCGTGGAAGCACGACACCATGGGGACAAATGCAGTTGTGCATAAAGCACACAATCGCATGGTGTCTCGTTCCTGTACTGTACTGCATGCGTGCCGGATGCAGCATTCGGCGAAATGCCGGATGTGTGAAACGGACCTAAGAGATTCACAGCCTCAAATCCAGCCGCCGGGTACCACTGAGCTTCGCACATAGTCCCGTGAATCGATCTACTCACCTCTAGTTCCAACCATCTTGGATACATTAGACAGTCTTGGATTTAGGTCTACGCTCTGCAATCTCAGGGGTCTGATTAATGTCTCCAACTACCACCGCCCCCCACATGGGTGTGATGGGGTATGACTAGGGGCCCCGCTAACCTGTCACTCTTTCTGTTCTTACAAGGTTCCTTGACTCTAGAATGAGCAGGGATTTCAGTGACTATATCAGCATCTTTTCTCATAAATCTACCGTATATATAAATCAGTTCAGCCTCTCCCGCTTTATGATGTTGCCTGTAGATTGCACAGCATTTCCAAGCTGACGGCTTACCTTTCATTACATATTTTGGCATCTTCTTGAAAGCAACTGTTCTTTTTTTCTACTTTACAGTTAATACAGCAATGGCACACGACTGATAAAGGCTGCTTTTATCTGTCCTAGTGAAGAATAGAGTCTAGATTGATCCTATTTTTGGACAATAGATGTCATTTGCAACTGCACTAGCATCTTGTTGCATCTCGCTGTAAAGGGTTCTTTTTCTAATGTGAGAATAAAATCCTACCTTTCAACACTGTATATAATTATTACTTCAATATTACTCAGCCTTCTTCCTGTTTTTTTTTCCCCAAGTATTTTTTTTTTTTTCACCACATTGCTAAATAAAGATTTATTACAAAAAATACCAGATTTTCCATTTCTTTATCAAATTTATGATTCATATAATGCTTCACTTTACATGCATTACTATTGTAAAAATGACTACCGGTATATTTACATTTGGGCCCAATCTAACTCAAAACTCAAAAAACTAACCCTGCATTGGAAGGAACAAAAGTAAAATCTATTTCTTCTCTTGTCACAGTGGATATTGCAGAGATCACCTTGCCGCATCCTATTCACAGCTGTGATGTTCTCCGTGTTTGGAAGGGTCGGGAAGGGTAAGGGACGTTTATGCTGTCAGTCCCTGGGATATTGACTGCTGTGTTCCTGCTCTCGGCTGAATCGTTTCCAGCTAATAATTTGGGTGCCAAAGGTTAACAATAACAACAATGGCGTTGTAACCACCTAGACCTGTCTGCTGTCTTTTTACTGAATTACAAGCGAGAGGTGAAAGGCTGGTGCATGGCACTGGTAGGCATAGAGCAGGGTCTGTTTCCAATTTGTAAATGAATGGTGCACTGTTTGCCTTATTCTGGCGTATGGATGGATGTGTGCCTTGGAGATTTGATCTGATTGAAACCTGAAGGGACCTCCATCTAGTTTTGGAAGTTTACGAACCATTCCATTACAAAATGTCCTTTGGATATTCGTTTCAGCTCCGCTGTGAAGAGTTAAAGGGGATCTAGATGTCAGCAGGTTTTTGTTATGTAAACTGAAGATCGCATGCTAAAAGGGTTAATACAGATAATTCAGGGAAGGCTTGTCTGGTCAAGCGAGAGCAAGATCAAACTGATGTTTATGTACTATGTTTGTTTAAGCAGCAGTACTTATCATTGCTGGCCTACAATGTCATGTGCACGGCAGTCCAGCATGCCCCCACCTCTGATTGACACCTCACTGTTAATGTACAATCTCTATTGGAAGCCTGGGATGGGCAGAGGCAGTTCTGTCAGCTCTGCTACATGACTAAATCTAACGTAGGGCAGAGTCACACTTGCGTATCACTTCTGATGTGATATGCTAATGAGCCTCGGCTCTGGCTCTGCTCCGAGCGTGATCAGAGTGTCGTGCGACTGTGATCCATTCCTGAGATCAGATCACAGCTGCGGAGGGGTTAATCTCCCCATCTCCTCCATTGTCAGCCTATGCGTATATCGCTCTGCACTTGAATGACATCCGTGTGCAATCCAATGTTTTTCTCGCACCCATAGACTTTTATGGGTGTGAGGGACACGGCTCTTGCAGACAATCGCAACATGTTGCGATTTTATTTTTTTAGGGTCAAGGAAAAACTTGCAGATCCGAGCTGCAGCATTGTCTTAGGCTGCTTTCACACTACGTTTTTTTAACATCCGTCATGAACGTTTTTTTAACGCAAAAACTGATCCAGTGCAAATTCGTTTTCATTTCAATGCATTTGCAATGGACTTGCGTCAACATGCGTTCACCTGCGTTTGCGTGCGTTATAGTGAGGATCCAGCGACTTGCAGTTTAACTTTTTTCAAAAACGCTACTTGTAGCGTTTTTGAGCTGCGTCCAAATACTGCAAATGCTGGATCCTGACGAAACAGCACGCAAACGCATGTGAACGCTGGCATGCTGATAGACAGGATCCTGCTTGCTCTACTGAGCATGCACAGAAACCAGCCTCGGGTGATCAGTCCCTCTCTCCACCTCCCTCTCTCCCCCTCCCTTTCTCCACCTCCCTCTCTCTCCACCTCCCTCTCTCCCCCTCCCTCTCTCCCCCTCCCTCTCTCTCCCTCCCTCTCTCTCCACTCTCCCCCGCCTGAGAGCAGAGGACGCCCGTAACCAAGGTAAACATCGGGTAACCGCGGTCTTAGTTACCCGATGTTTATCTTGGTTACGTGTGCAGGGAACCGACTCCTAGCAGCTGCAGACGCTCGTAACCAATGTAAATATCGGGTATCCAAGCAAGTTGCCTGATGTTTACCTTGGTTATGAGACTCCACAGCTGTCAGAAGCCGGCTCCCAGTCTTTCACATTCAGTTCCCCTCACTCCCGATCACATGACTCCAATGCCCGCCCATAAACTTAAAGTGACAGGATCCTGCAAAATAATACATGCGTTTACATGCGTTTTTTTGCTGTAAAAGCAGGATCTGCTTTTTCAGCAAAAAAACGTTCATGACACATGTTAAAAAAACGTAGTGTGAAAGCAGCCTTACATGGAACCGAATGCAATGCAAGATTTTCTCGCATTGCACTCATGCGAGTCATACGCAAGCCCTTATTCTGATTGGGTCAGAACAGCTGCAACCAGTAATCTAAGTGATAAAGTGTTGCAATCAGGGTTTCTTTGCCTACATCATGCTGCTCTCAGAGGAGGTAGCAAAAACCTTGTGACAGATTCCCTTTAATAGTAAGCTATTCACCTTAGAGTCCATGTCACTGATGACCTGCCATTCACACGTCCACTTTTTTTTCTTTGCATCCAGGAAAAAAAATACTTTTCATATTAGTATGCTGATCGGATTTTTAACAATTTTAGTCTATCTATTTTTGCCATTAGTGTAGCATCAATTTTTCTTATATAGGGAAAAAAAAATCTCCTATCCATTAAACCGTTAAAAATATGTAGTACTTGAATAGCATACCATGAGTATTTCTAGTATAAGCTGTGGGGACAGTCCACACAATAGGGTGGCTCTATTTAACCCCTTCATGACTTTGGTATCTTACAGTTTTCTGTTTTCATTTTTCTCTCCTTTTCTTCCAAGAGCCTTAACTAATTTTCCGTCTACATAACTGTATGAGGGCTTGTTTTTTTTGCAAGACGAGTTGTACTTTTGAATGACAATATTCATTTTATCATGTCATGTTTTTTTTCTTTTTTTACTAAATCAAATGAATTAGCTGTTAAATGTTACTCTTTTTTTTTTGCTTAAAATACAAAACAAAATGTCCTCCTTTAACTGTATGCCTTTTTAGAGATCATTTCATTTTTAGCTTGTGACGCCCTGTCAAAACCAGGTAGTCACACACTAGGCCCCTGCATAACCCCTTCCCTCAACTAGGTCACATACAGCTGACCTGAAACCCTAGCCACCCCCCTCAGGGTAAGACAGGAACACCAGTGGGCGGGACCAGGCGGTAAGGAAACGCCCACCTAGGGGTCTAGACAGCCCGGGGCGGGAAAACAAGTAGATCAAGTATAGAGTTCAAGTTGAGAGGAGTGTGGGCTGGAGCTAGGTGTAGCTCCAGCGGAGGAGAAGTTCAAGTTGAACGGTGCCAGGGTTGGAGCACTGGTACCTTGGCTAGGTGGCAGACGGTGGTCTCCGTCAGCAGGAGACTGGAAGACGGCTCAGCAGATCCGAGGAGGACCGGAACAGGGTTGGAGCCCGCTGGTACTGACACCGGAGACCTGACCGCAAACCGTGCACAGAGTGGGTACTCGGACCCTGAAGCCAGGACTGGAACTGTTGGCCTAGCTAATCAACCGATTGAGGGCAGGATTATAGGTCCTGTCCCAACCAAAGTCCCAAAAGCAGACAACCACCCACAGAGAGGGATAGGGCAACCGCCAGGGCCCATAGATCCCACGGGTCAGCGTCAGCGGGCACGGCTCCTCAGGACAGAAAGCGGGGAGCGGACTCCCGTGTTCCATACCGGGAAGTCTAAACACACAACCACAACCAGTGCAGAGGAAAAGACGGCGACCACCAGCCCGGGTGGGGGACCAGAGTACAACCGGCCGCGGCGGCCGGCCACCAGTACCATGGTTTACCAAAGACTCGTGTGATTCAATTGATTGTGAGTAACCAAACATCCCCTGGTACATCCGGGCGCGCAAGCTCCTGCCATCGCCATACCCTGCACAGAGACACTGGGCCCCGGGCAACCATCCCTACCCACGGAGGGGTTAACATCCGGCTGCCACTACATCTCCCCTGGGTATCCCACAACAGCAGTGGTGGTGTCCCATTTCACCACACGCTGTGGGTGGCGTCACGAACCGAATACGGCCAAGGCCGTACAACTATGTCCCCCTTTTCATTGTCCGCGTGACCCCCGGGTCCGGAGGATCCCTCGAGCCACACAGCGGGTCCGGATCCGAGCAGCCCGGCTGCTGTTGGCGTGGGGGCGGCACACTTGCTCAACTGTTCACAATAACAGTAATTTTAACCAAGGGTGCCCAAACTTTTACATGCCACTATATATATTGATAAACTAGCCAGTGGATCAATGTCCTTTTATTAGCTGTGCATTCATCAGAGCCCAGAATACAGCACTACCTACACTGTTTTGTCAATCAGTTGTATGCACCTCAAAGGGGTTTAAAAAACAATAACCCACAAAAACATGCACACATTCAGCAGCATAGATGGAATAATAATAAAGAAGGTTATGGCTCTTGGAATCTAAAAATGAATAAAATTATTTTCGTTATTTGGTATTGCCGAATAAAATCAGGAAAATGAAATGCTAAAAAACAGTAATATTGTTACCATTTTTTCCTATTCCCTTCCCCCTCCAAAAAAGAACAAAAGTGAATCTGAATCAATAAGTATATCATCCTATATAGTACTCTGCAAAAAAAAGTCTACATTATTGCCTTGTTAGCAAAAAAAATAGAGTTGTGTACTATAGGCCTAAATATAAACAGATATTTACACATACTGTTAGGGTGTACCATAAATGTTTGGGTACCCCAGTCTAGCACTGTTTGTCACGCTTTTAAGTAATGCCAAAGCAGAATCCAGATGTCCCCGAATCACAGTTGCTGTGCAGACGTTGATGTATGCACTGGCCACAGGTCACCTGACCCAAATGCAACAGCCGCATACATATATATATTTTTGCCTGCCTTCCTGAAGCAGCAGCTTCAGGGAGAAAATGAGGTTATATTCTCCCCCATGTCAGATATTTTTCTTTGTTGTATGTGCAGAGCTTGTTTGTCTATCAAACTACTAGCGATTTTATACAGTCGTGCTAAATGTGTAGTGAGCAGGGACTGTAACTGCTCCCCATACCGCCCCTATGACTGAAATCATGCAGCTGCAGGGAGGATATAGCCATCCATTTTCCTTGCATTTGTAACAGATATATTTTTTTCTTACAGGATCCATTACAAATGAAAGATAAATATTGTCCGTTAACGTATCCGTTCTCCATAGACTTCAGTGTTAAAAAAAACTGATCCGGCAGACATCATTTTGCTAACGGATCTCTACAGGATCCGATCTAACGGATGATTACTAGGGATGGGCAAACCGAACTGTAAAGTTCGGGGTCCGTATCAAACACATGGTGTTCGTGCACACGACCCCGACACGAGCTTTCTGGGACGTTCGTGTTACAGTTCGGGTCCAGGGGCTGTTAAAAAAGCACGTTATTAAAAAAACATTATGATCATACTTACAGGTCACTCGACGCGTCCTGCAGGCTCTGACTCCCAGCGCTTCTGCTTCTGCGTCAATCCAATCATTGCTGTCCCCCCCGGTAAGCACCTCTGGGGAAAAAAAGGGCCTACCGTGACGTCATAACCATGTGACCAGTCACGTGTAAATGCTGTATTACCTCATTGGCTACAGACTGGTCAGTGAGTGTGACGTCATCAAAGGTCCTGGTGCACCGTGATGCAAGTGTCATCGCATCACGGCGCAACAATCTCCCAATGGCAGTGGGTCAGCTGCATCTATTTCCATGCAGCTGAGGCGTTCCTGTCCTGAGAGTGGGGTGATGCAATGCGACATGTAAGTGCAATCATCCCCTCACTGTCAGCCTCTGCTTCATTGCTTTGTCCAGAGCGATGCAGCAGGCTAACATGGCTCTCTGTGCTTTTTACTGTATATAGACTGTCTGTACACAAGATGAAGCAGAGTTGACTTTGCGCTTTGCTTCTCACTGTGTATAGACACTGTCTGTGCACAGTGATGAAGCTGACATGGCTGTCCCGGTTGATTACGTCGGACTAAGGATTTTCTTATACTAAAGATGGAGTCTCTCAATGGTTTTTTGTTTTATTTCTAATAATAAAAAATGTTCTCTGTGTTTTTGTTTTTTTTTTTTGTTTTTTTTACTGTTTTCTAGAAATTCATGGTGGCCATGTCTAATTTGGCGTGACACCATGAATTTCGGGCTTAGTACCATCTGAGAATACAAGGCTGGTATTAACCCCTTTATTACCCAGCGAGCCACCGCCATCACGGCCGCTGGACGAGCCGGGTAAAGCACCAGGAAATGGCGCTAAGAAACAATGTGCCATTTCCAGGGGTGGCTGCGGGCTGCCGAGAATCACAGCCCCCAACTGCCTGGCTTTACCTGACTGACTATCAAAATACAGCGGGAGCCCACACTTTTTTTTTTTTTAAATAAAAAAAAAAATGAATGGGCTTCCCTGTATTTTGATTGCCAGCCAAGGTAAATGAGGCAGATGGGGGTGGCAGCCTGTAGCCATCTGCTTTATCTGCGCTGAGAATCAAAAATACTGCTGAGTGCTACATCTTTTTTTTTTAATAATTTATTAATTTTTACAGTACTGTGATGTCAGGCAATCAAAATAGAGGGAAGCCCATTTTTTTTTTTTTTTTTAGTTATTTAGATAAATATTTTTAAAAAAATGCATGGGCTCCCGCTGCATTTTTTGTATTGCTAGCTAAGGGTAATCCAAGCAGCTACTGGCTGCTAACCGCCACTGCTTGATGTTACGTTCACTGGCAATGGAAAATCCGGGAAGTCTTCTTTTGCCAAAACACTAAAAAAAAAATTACGTAAGCTTCGCCATTTTTTTGTATGCTAGCCAGATACAGCGGGCAGGTACGGGCTGCCCCCAACCCCCAGCTGCCTATTGTACCCATCTGGGAACCAAAAATATAGGGAAGCCCTTTTTTTAATTATTTCATGAATTTCATGAAATAATAAAAAAAAACAAAAACAAAACAAAACATGGGCTACGCCATATTTTTGTGTCCAGCCAGGTACAACTAGGCAGCTGGGGATTGGAATCCGGAGCGCAAGTTGGCCGAAGCCTTCTGGGCCCCCCCGCTTCGAATTGCAGTCCGTAGAAAATGGCGCGTTCATAGAAGCGCCATCTCCTGCCGTTGTATCCAACTCTTCCACCAGCAATAAGGGGTTAATACCAGCTTTGTTTTACCAGCTAGTATTAAGCCAGAGATTCTTAATGTCAGGCAAGGTTGACCCGGCCATTAAGAATCTCCAATAAAGGGTTAAAAAAAGACACCACACAGAGAAAAAATACTTTATTAGAAATAAATATACAGACACACTCAGGGACTCCATGTTTATTACTCCCTCTCACCCCTCCACGATCCTGGTCTTCTGTTTTTTTTCTTCTTCAACCCATGCAGCTCTGCTATATCAGACAGCACAGGGGAGGAAGACGCTTCTGCTCCCCTGTGCTGTGTAATCACTCAATGAGTGAGTAGAAGCTGAGAAGCTGCAGGTTGGTAAGCGGTGACGTCACCTCTGACACCGTTTCCATAGTAACCTGACTGGCGAGTTACTATAGCAACGGTGATCTCCGATCACCTGATTCCGAGCACCGCGATTCATCGTATGTGGCAGCCAATCCCTGCATGTGGGCTGACTCTGTAAAGAGCGCCAACATGCAGGGACGGGGAGACAAGCATGTGCCCGAGCATCTCGCCGAGTATACCGGCGAGATGCACTGACAGGACCTAGCATGACGTCATAGCCATGTAACCAGTCTGTAGCCAATGAGATAATACAAAATTCACACGTGACTGGTCACATGCTATGACGTCACGGAAGGTCCCTTGGTTACTGGGAGGACACAGCGAGGATCGCAAGGAGAAGCGGCGGGAGAAAGAGTCTGCATGACACATCGCAGGACCTGTAAGTATAATGACAATGTTTACTATTAACTATATTCTTTATTTTACAGTCCCCCCCCCCCTGCCCCATCACATAACTGTAAAGTCCAAGTTCGGGGTTCGTACTCAAGTTTGCGTTATATCAGAACCCGAATGCGAACCTTACAAAACGTTCTGGCAAGTCTCCTGAACACCGAACATCGGTGGGTTCGCCCACCCCTAATGATTACAGGACATGTGAACTCATCCTTAGATAATTTTGCATACTCTGTGATTAGCACTGTAACCTTGTAGAACTGGGGTCCTGGGTTCAAATCCCACAAAGGACAGCATCTGCAAGGAGTTTGTATCTTGCCATGTACGGAGCCCCAGTTCCCTACCCACTCCAAAGACTCATAGATGCAAAATTTAGATTGTGAAGCCCATTGGGGACAATGATAATGTCTGTAAAGCGCTGTGAAAATTAATGGGGCTATATACGGTATGTAAATTGAATAAATAAAGCAAATCAGCGAATACAATATAAACATTGTGGTGCTCCCAATAGTTCAGTTTTCTCCGAATAAATTGAATTTGGATATTTTTAGTAGGCTGTGTTTTATGATGACAGATTGATTATATTTGTTTGGCTAGCTGGATAATTAATTCACTATTTAAATGAGCAACTGGGTGCTACTTGAATACATATGTCTGTGTTTTTGCTAATGTTTTCTTCACTTGGCCATTTAGTATAAAGCCAAGTGGGGATTATGGGTTCCAGAAACTGGAATCTTCCAGTAAATTAATTCTGGGCAATTTCTCCTGTTAAGGACAGCAGCCAAAGATGGCTTCATGCTGAGGTGTAACACGGCAGTTATTACTTTATTCATTTATAATGCCTTCACGGCGGGGGTTTAGCAACCAAATAATGTCCTGCCACATCGGAGGCCTTTAAAATAATTTTTTAATGAGTGAGGGCAAGGGCATTGGAGGGCAGTAACAAAAGATGACATTTTGATCCATGTAGGCTACATCACACTAAAAAGAAGAAAACGGAGGTCACACAGTGCAAAGAAAGGAAAGTAAAAATAACAAATCTGATGCAGGTCTAACAGTTTAATCTTATAAGAGGGTCAGAATGTCAACAGTGTAGAAATATTACGCTGGGATTCAGCTTAGTCTTAACCAAAAGCTGCTTTTTTGTATTTTTTCTTCTTTAATAAATCGGTAAATGTACGATTAGCTTCCCTATCGTTGTTTCAAGTGCCATCATTGCTCTTTTAGCAGCTACCGCTGCTTTTACATGCCCTGAATTCTTGCTTGTACATTTGTATGAATTTGAGAGGACTTAAAATTATTGAATATGAATAAGTAACCTACATTATTTAGGGTGTGCTCACACAGCCGTATATTCTCTCATGCAAGATGATTGGCGCAGTTATATTAATGGCACTCAGTTCAGTCTCTGATCAGAGTTTGAAGCGAGTGTCAGTTTACAGTGATCTGATTCATTCACATGTGAGAATCAGAGCACAGGGGATGCGAAGACCGAGAACATAATTTCTCCATCTTCTCCATTGTCTGTTTTGGCGTAAATCTGGCTACACTCAGATGACATCGGAGTGCAGTCCAATGTTTTGCACACCCTCAATAGACTTGAATGGATGCGTTCTGTCCAATGTATGCAGCAATTTTTTTTTCCTCATGCCGAATCGGGGTAAGGAGTTGGAAGTGCTATCCACACCCCCTCGGAGACCATGTTAAGTTTGGCAATGTAATACACTGTTTTCATTGTGGTTGAATGTGTTTGCTGATTGACCTGTATGTAGTCCATCACAGGTGGAGTTAACGTGTGAAGCTGACTCAGACTGGGGAGGAGTTAGATGGGAAGGCAACAGGGTTGCTTCCCGGAAGGAGACCATGAGTTAGAAGTCGGAGTTCATGGTTAGTGGACCTTAAGGCCCGTTTACATACTGAGACTGTCTAGCGATCCCACCAGCGATCCCGACCTGGCCGGGATTGCTGGAAATTCGCGCCGTCAAACAGGCAGATCTGGCCAACGACGCAGCAGCGATACGGACCTGTAGAACGGCCTCGCTGGTCGTTGGGGACATGTCACACAGCAGGGAACGCTATAGCACGCCTATGGGCTGGGTTCTGAGTTTCTAACGATGTCGTTGTAACGTTGTCAAACGCACTGATGCATGCTGCGCAGCGGGAAACAAGGACCAAAAAATGGTCCTGAAAGATTTGTAGCAATCAGCGACCTCACAGCGGGGGCCAGGGCGCTGATGTGTGTCACACACTGCAATGTCGCTGGGGAGGTCGCTATTACATCACAAAACCGGTGACGTTACAGCGATATCGCTAGCGATGTTGCAGTGTGTAAAGGGGCCTTTAGGCTCGAGTATTAGCAGACTGCTGAGATTGAGGTGTGTTGTGAGAAGAGACCAGTACAGATAGTCTGAGAAACCAGAAAAGACGGTGACCATTACAGATTTTGCGAAACGAGGAAAGACCAATAGACCAAAACCTAGGCCAGGGAAGCCGATTGAAATGATACAGAGCGAGGTCCAGGGGAACTGAGAGACCTGTGTGGAGAGAGAAGGATGGAGCAAAGGACCTATATCAGAGGGACGTGAGTTACGTTATACTACAGAGTGAAAGGTGTCCTAATTGTGAACACAAAAGTAAATAATGGTCGCCATATTGGGACACGTATTCCTCTATGGAGATTGAGGGTGCATCACAGCCTGGACTCTGTAACCCTTGCAGAATGGACTTTGTATGCGATGGTGAGGAGTCCTATCGATGCAGCCTCTTTAGTGGAAGCCTTACAGGAAGAGCAGAGATTCATCAGTAGTGTTAACAGGACTGTGGTCCTGACCGTGTCCAATAGCAACAAGCAGGTAAAAATCACCACAAAGACACATAGACCAAGCCAGGACCCACAGTTTCAAGTAGCATGGCGGGGAGTGATAGACAAGTACTTCGCCCATGGTTACTGCCCTACACCACGATACATCGGCAGGAGAAAAAAAATGTGCTGGTCAACACTGCCCTATAGTATAACATTGGTCCGAGGGCTCTCCAAGAAAACATGGGATAACGTTTCCGATTTATACACTCGTGTGAACGAGCACATACTGCAGTCAATTATTTTTAGGTCTGATTTTTGGATACGTTGTTCAGAAGAAAATCTTAAAAATAGTTGAAATATTCTTATTTTAATATATATTTTAGCATTCTCATTTTAAACTGTTTAAGCTCCATAGACTTCCATATCTAGTCATATCAAATGTCCTCCAATATGGTTCTACACATGAATCATTGCTAATACTTTTACCAGAGATGGCATGCTTTAGTGCAACCAGGTATGGTATTTATCTATACTGTGTGTTTTTATAGTCTACAGCTCCTGTTCAGATCTACGTCTCCATAGTCCATACAGCAGCCTCAGACCAATGGTAAGAGAGGCCCACCAGCCCAACAACTTCGTAGATAGCAAATAGTGAGGATTAAAACATACTTTTTTAGTTAACCTAATAAAGGTTAAGCCTGGTCAAAAACCCAGAACTGGCACACAAAACATAACGTGACTAAACGAACATATGCAAAAGTGACATAATACAGCACCCCAGTATCATTACCTAATAAGTGCAGATACAGCATACATACACACACACCCCAATGTGGTAATCACAAGCCAGTTGTATATCTTATGGTGTCCAAGTACAGAAATAAACAGGGATGGTGATTCCTAAGGATCCCTCATACGTGGGTACAGGAGGGGGTCATCAAGCCCACAGTTTCACAGTAGCCGAGGGAAAAGATTTAACATGGGAATTCTTTGAATCTCTACCATTACTATACACCACCTTATTTATTTCTGTTCTTGGACACCATGGGATATACCAACTGGCTTGTGATTTCCACCTTGAGGTGTATGTATGTTATATAATATTTTATGTGACCTAATAAAGGTTCCGGTTTAATCCCCACTATTTGCTAAATACAATGTCTCCATAGTAACAGACTACAAGCTTTGTGTAGTCAGATTCTGAAGTCATATACACTTCCATCTCAACCTCCTGCTAACATATTAAGTATAAAAACAAAAAAACAAAAAAGTGAGTATGAGATGCTATACATGGAGCTTGTAAGCTCATGTTCACACTGGCCATAAGACAAAGAAAAACCAAGGGGAAAAATTGTGGACGTATACCCTGCTGTAACTAAATAAAAGCATAGTGCATATAAACATAGGGTACTTAGTAAACACTGTTTTTGATAAAAAAAAAAAAAGCATAAAAATAGCCCATCAACGCCAAGGTGTACTCATCATGTATCGGGACAGTACCTACACTCTCTAATATTAAAACCTTACCATGGGTCAAAATAGGCCTCAATGTGAATAAGAGCTGAAAGTGACTGGGTCCCAACAGGACACACAGCCATGGGAATTTTTGCTGTCAAAAATAATGTAAGCGATCCATCAGGACTATTGGGATTATTGGGTCTGTCATATATAGGTGATGGTACTAGTGTAAGTGTGCCACCCCCGCAGCCTGCCACTGCTCGGGTCCGGGCCTTCCGGTGGGTGGCTCGAGGGTCTCTGGACCCGGGGCATCCCGCGGACACTCCGAATGAAAAAGGTTGGCGGATGGTGGATGTAGGACGTATATGTACGGGCTGGACCGTACTAGGTTCGTGACGCCACCCACGGTATGTGGTGAGTTTGGACACCACCGCTGCAATTACGGGGCACCCGGGGGGAGATGTTGTGCAGCAAGTTGTTAACCCCTCCGTGGGCAGGGATGGTGGCTTTGGGACCCGTTGGGATTTGCTGGTACAGGGAGATGGGCGACCGCAGGGTACTGGTGTACTCACTAGTGAAGGAAACACATGAGTCTCTGGTAAACCAAGGTGATGGTGGTCGGTGCCCGCAGCCGGCTGCGTTCTGGTCCCCCACCCAGCTGGTGGTCTCTGTCTTTCTCCTGCACTTTTGTGTAAAGGTGGATTGCCTGTGCTTGCAACTTCAGGAGTCTGCTCCCAGCTGGATGTGGCCTAAGGAGCCCTTGCCCGCAGACACTGGCCTGTGGGATCTCTGAGCTGTGGCGGTGGCCTTTTATCCCCCTCGGTGGGCTGTTGCCTTCTATCGGGACTTTGGGTGGGACAGGACCTCTAGTCCTGGCCTCAATCGGTTAATTAGCTGGTTACAGTCGCTTCTGGTCCCGGCTTCAGGGTCCGACTACCCCCCTATGTGCTCCAGTTTCCGAGTCGGTTCCCCGGGTCGGTACCAGCGGGCCACTACCCTGTCCCGGTCCACCTCGGTTCCACCGAGCCGTCTTCCCGACTCCTGCAGACGGAGACCGCCGTCTGCCTCCTAGCCAAAGGCACTGGGGCTCCTACCCTGGTACCTGTCAGTTTACTTCAGGCCTGACACACAGGCCTGACCTCCACTCTCCTCGAACTCTAAAACTGAACTGTCTGTAGACTCACTGTTTTCCCGCCCCGGGCTGTCTAGACTCCTCGGTGGGCGTCTTCCAACTGCCTGGTTCCGCCCCCTGGTGTGTCCATCTAGCCCTGAGGGGGAATGACTAGGGTTTTAAGGTCGGCTGATGTCACCTGTGAGGGAAAGGTGTAGTGCAGGGGCCTATCTGTGACTACCTGGTCCGGCCAGGGCGTCACACTAGCAGAGACAAATTTGAGGGGGGGGTCATGCTACGTAATTGAAAAATAAAGTCTGTGGCACCGTTGATGCAGTGAAAAATCCACATAGGTATTCACAGATAGAGGCAAGTGATAAACTGACCATAAAATGTATTTTGTAATAATTTCTACCTTTACCACCTGGAAGAGCTGATGGTAAAAATACACTTGCAGAATTAATAGCAAGTACATGGCCATAACTGGCAGATATCACTTGATATAATTTGTTAATACAGATTTATATATCCGCTTTGGTTTATCTCGCTGTACTTTTCCTGTCAGATTGATGGCTAAATCTTATGTAATTGCACAAGCCTAGGCAGCATAGAATAAACTCTTAACCAGCAGGAATTTATTTGACAGCTTCACTTTGTGTCTCCTACAGATGAATACTCATCCAAAGAGACTCATGTAGTGAAGACCAAAGCTGATAACCTTCCAGTATAGCTAAATTATATGTATATACGGTTGGATCTAATCTGCCATTCCTCATTGTATTCACTAATCTCCCCTGTGTAAACGTACATGGAGTCTAATCTAAGGAAATTTTTCCTTCTTTCTTTCTTTTTTTTTTTTTCTTTTCAAATCCTCTTGGGGGTTGTACAGCTTTGTGGCATTTGTATGGCTATGTGCACACGGTGCGTTTTTCTCGGCGTTTTTGCGCGTTTTTCGGGTGCGTTTTTGGCCTCAAAACTGCATGACTTTGCTTCCCCAGCAAAGTCTATGAGTTTTCATTTTTGCTGTCCCCACACAGCGTTTTTTTTCAGCTGCGTTTTTGTGGTGACCACAAAAACGCAGCATGTCAATTATTCCAGCGTTTTTCACTGCGCTTTTCATCCATTGAGTTCAATGGGATGTTGAAAGACGCAATGAGAAACGCAAATAGCTGCGTTTTTGTGCGTTTCTAAGACCAAAAACGCAGCTATAAACGCAGGAGGTGGGTAGTAAAGTGACGTGTACAGGAAGAGGATTCCTTCTGTCAGTAAATACAGAAGCGTGAATCCTCCCAGTACCGTCACCGCCGCGTCCATCTCCCGTCCTGTGCATGTATGCTGCCGTGCGGCGCCATGTACAGGCAGGAGGTGGAAGCGGCTGCGAAAACAAAAGTTAACAGTAGAATAAAAAAAAAAAAAGTTATACTCACCTGTCTGCAGCCTCGCGGTGCCATGCCCGCTCCCAGCTCCTGTCACGGTATCGCCGCTCCGGCAGTGTGCAGTCTCCCCGGGGCAGGACCTTGCTTGCAGGACCTGGCGATGGATCACCTGATGCAGTCACCTGACGCATCAGCTGATCGAGTCTCGGGCTGACGCGGGCGCCCGGCCGGTATCAGCGGATGCGTCAGGAGACTTCATCCCTGATTACCGGCAGCTGCTGCAGCGATCGGACAGGATCAGACTCCCGCCCCATCGCTCCGGGAGCTGCCGGTAATTCAGCACATAAGTGAGTATTATTTTTTTTTTTTTTCTACTGATGCATCAGCTGATTGTATAATCGGCTTTTATACAATCAGCTGATGTGTGATGGGATTCACATCCTTTAACCTGACATCATCTTATCGCTTTGCCTTCCAGCAAACCGATCAGATGATATTGGATCCGGATTGGACGGCGCGGGACCCTAACCCAGGATTACTGCGGAGGGGGGTTTATTTCAATAAAGATGGAGTCACTAATTGTGTTGTGTTTTATTTCTAATAAAAATATTTTTCTGTGTTGTGTTTTTTTTTTTATCTTTACTAGAAATTCATGGTGGCCATGTCTAATATTGGCGTGACACCATGAATTTCGGGCTTAGGGCTAGCTGATAATATACAGCTAGCCCTAACTCCATTATTACCTGGCTAGCCACCCAGCATCAGGGCAGCCGGAAGAGTTGGATACAGCGCCAGAAGATGGCGCTTCTATGAAAGCGCCATTTTCTGGGGTGGCTGCGGGACTGCAATTCACAGCGGGGGTGCCCAGAAAGCATGGGCACCCTGCACTGTGGATTCCAATCCCCAGCTGCCTAGTTGTACCCGGCTGGACTCAAAAATGGGGCGAAGCTCACGTCATTTTTTTTTTAAAATTATTTCATGAAATTCATGAAATAATTTAAAAAAAAAGGGCTTCCCTATATTTTTGGTTCCCAGCCGGGTACAAATAGGCAGCTGGGGGTTGGGGGCAGCCCGTACCTGCCTGCTGTACCCGGCTAGCATACAAAAATATGGCGAAGCCCACGTCATTTTTTTTTTTGGGGGGGCAAAGAAATCCTGCATACAGTCCTGGAAGGAGTATGCTGAGCCTTGTAGTTCGACAGCTGCTGTCTGCTCTCCTGCATACACTATTGGATGGAGGATTCTGAGCCTTGTAGTTCGACAGCTGCTGTCTGCTGTCCTGCATACACTATTGGATCGAGGATGCTGAGCCTTGTAGTTCTGCAGCTGTCTGCTCTTCTGCATACACTAGTGGAGAATGAAGAACACATTGAAGAAGGAAATGACATCAGACCTTTTTTTTTTTTTGTTCACTGATAAAAAACGCATAAGGACGCAGTGAGCAAAAACGCAGCAAAACGCAGCAAAAAAACGCACCAAATCGCGGCAAAACGCGTGCGTTTTTTGCCGCGTTTTTTCGACGCAGGTGCGTTTTTGTGCGTTTTTAGCGGCCAAAAACGCACAAAAACGCAGCGTCAAAAAAACGCAGCGTGTGCACATAGCCTTAATATGCGGTCTTATATGATAATTTCTGCCCAGACATCTGCTGCATTGTATTTGCATGGCCATGTACTGGGTTGAAATGTTAACAAAAACACATCTGTGAACATGAATGTGCAGATTGAAATCCAGATCAAAGGATAGGTTCCCTTGGACAAGCTTTAGTTCAAAGTTTTTTAATTTGATAAAAAAAAAATACACATCCTCTATATTCCAACAAAGTGGAAAATATGCAGTCACCGAAAAATAGTTAAAAGGAAACTTTAATGTAAAAAAAAAAATCCCGCTACTAACCTGCAGATATGGAGTTAAGCTGCAGGTTAATAGCATTCGGATGCTGTTTGCTCCCACTTAGAGACCTGCTCCTGGAAAAAAATTATTTTTATTCGTCCCAGCAGCCTCAGGCTTTCAGTCATGGGAGCGTGGCCAGTGGTTGTAACCATGCGTCCGGCACTGACTGACAGCCGGCTCTACAATGCATCAGTGAGGAGCCAGCTGTCAGTTAGTGCCGGGGAAATGGTTTTGGCTGCTCACTATGCACTGAGTGGTGAGTTAAACTGAGGTTACTGGCAGGAATACACATCATTTCTTCCTGGCAGCGGGACTCTCAGTGCTGCAGCCGCATGGCATCAGAATGCTATTAAAGGGAATCCATCAGCACGTTTTTGCTACCTGATCTGAGAGCATCATGAAGTAGGCAAAGAGATTCTGAATCCAAGGTATCACTACAGCCCTCTTTACACGCTGCAATGTATCTTACGATGTGTCGGCGGGGTCACGTCGTAAGTGACGCACATCCGGCATCGTAAGGTACATTGCAGTGTGTGACAGGTACGTGCGATTGCGATTGAACGTTAAAACGTTCATCGCATACACGTCGTTGAATCCTGACGAATTGCACGTCGGGTTGTTCAGTGTTCTCGAGGCAGCACACATCGCAGTGTGTGACACCCCGGGAACATTGAACAGATCTTACCTGCATCCCGCGGCTCCAGCCGGCAATGCGGAAGGAAAGAGGTGGGCGGGATGTTTACGTCCCGCTCATCTCCGTCCCTCCGCTTCTATTGGCCGGCTGCCGCGTGACGTCGATGTGACGCCGAACGTCCCTCCCACTCCAGGAAGTGGACGTTCGCCGCCCACATCGAGGTCGTATGGAAGGTAAGTACGTGTGACAGGGGTTAATCGTTTGTGCGGCACATTTAATAAATTGAACGTGCCACACATACGATGGGGGCGGTTACGATCGCATACGATATCGTATGCGAAATCGTAACATGTAAAGCCGGCTTTAGATTACTGGCTGCAGCTGTTCTGACTAAATCAAAGATTTTAATTTTAGCATGTAGCAGAACTTAACAAGTTGCCCCTGCCCAAACCAGACATTCAGTACAAATTTCCATAGACAGAAGCTGCTAATCACATAAGGGTGACTGAGTTGGACATGACCACACGTGCTGCTGGCTCTGACTAATGATAAAGCTACTGAAGTATAAACTAACATTGCAGGTAAACAAAAGACACATTTTGATAAGAGACACCTGGCTGTAATCTGTATGTTAACCCTTGCAGCATGCTGTCTTCAGATTACATAGAAAAAACCTGCTGACAGATTCCCTTTAAGCTGCTAATAGACCCCAAATCTGCAGCTAATAGAGTTTTCTTACATGACAAGTTCTGTTTAAAATTTACTTGGAAGGTTGAGAACCAGCATAACAAAGGTGAAGGAAAAAAATAATGGAGAAACAAGTCTGTGATTTGTTCTTTGGTCTGCTTTACTGACTGCTAGCCTAGAAACTGCCTATTTGTGGGATAGATTAATCAATATGAGCTCAGTGGGGGTCTGACACCCACCATTCCCACCAATCAGCTGGTATCTGGATGGTTGTGTTTTATTTAAGGGTACCTTCACACTTTAGCGACGCAGCAGCGATCCCACCAGCGATCTGACCTGGTCAGGATCGCTGCTGCGTCGCTACATGGTCGCTGGTGAGCTGTCAAACAGGCAGATCTCACCAGCGACCAGTGACCAGCCCCCAGCGAGCAGCGACGCTGCGCTTGCATGGAGCCGGCGTCTGGAAGCTTCGGAAACACTGGTAACTAAGGTAAACATCGGGTATGGTTACCCGATGTTTACCTTAGTTACCAGCGCACACTGCTTAACTTAGCGTGTGCAGGGAGCAGGAGCCGGCACTGGCAGCGTGAGAGCTGCGGAGGCTGGTAACGAAGGTAAATATCGGGTAACCACCTTAGTTACCTGATGTTTACCTTGGTTACAGCTTACCGCAGGCTGTCAGACGCCGGCTCCTGCTCCCTGCACATTCAGGATTGTTGCTCTCTCGCTGTCACACACAGCGATGTGTGCTTATCAGCGGGAGAGCAACAATAAAAAAACGAACCAGGGCTGTGTGTAACGAGCAGCGATCTCACAGCAGGGGCCAGATCGCTGCTCAGTGTCACACACAGCGAGATCGCTAATGAGGTCACAAAAAACGTGACTCAGCAGTGATCTCACTAGCGATCTCGCTGTGTGTGAAGTACCCCTAAGTGTAAGGAGAAAGTTTAAACACACTGCATGTAATGTATTTTTATTAGCAGCATTATAGGAGTCAGTGGTGTTTTGTCCATGGACTTCCCTAGACATCTTGTCAAACCCCAGGAACAATACACAAAACTAATGTGATACACAATTTAAAAAAAAACTACCAAAACACCACTAAAAATACATGTTACATAAAAAATATACATTTAGTCTCTTCAAAGACCTAGAGGACAGGAACTTTAGTACCACCTATTGTGAGTAATAAATCTAAACGTAAATAACGACTCTTTAAAGAGCATTGCCTTATGACTTAGGATAAGAAGCCAAATTAGAAACTCCATTTTCATCATGCTTTAGGATGTTTGCCCCTCATCAGTGCAAAGCAGGAGATGTGGTTTGGTCTCTGGGGTCCTAAGGGGTAAAAATGTCTCCTTGTGGAGAGCATCAAGCTGGTGTAAGTAGACTTATAGGCTATGAAATGCTGCTTTGGGAATTTAAATATACAAATAGCTTCTTCAAAGAGATCTGCTGCCAACTATTTATGGGGAAAATAAGCTGACGCAAGTAACACTGTGTGATGGACCCCTAACCAATTTATTTCACGCACTTGCCATATTTAATGGGACTCCTATTCTGGGTACGCTGGGTGGGTTCCTGCTGTACTGTTCCCAGTTGTAATGGTTTCTGTTTGATAGATTGTAATCATATGCGAGCAGTTTGGATGGAAATAGGATCTGATCTGACACACCATAAAAGCGAATGGAGCAGAGAGGTGATCTGTCCAAGCTGACTGTAGATTTAACGTCAGTATTTGTTTTCTTGAACAGGCTACAAACAGGACTGAAAACCTTCTGTTTATACACTATAAACACACAGACACTTTAAAAGCTAACCAAGTGTGTGATTGCCCCCACAGGAAAGTCTGTAAAGTGGGACACATTAAAGCCTGCCACATAACAGTACCAAATGCCAGTTACAACACCGTAGTGCGAACTCCCTCTTAATGGACTGTGAAGTCTAAGCCTTCTGTTTAACATGTGAACACTGGAACTTGTAAAGGGTTTTATGTATAGAGTGTGTCTGAATGTGGTGTCCTGATGGTATACAGTGCTGAGCGCTAAAGTGTAAGATACCAGGCTAGGATACTAGGATATATAGTGCACAGGATGTCTCGACTCTTGTGATATCTGTGGTTCGCACTAATGCTTTGCAGCGCTGGGAATCTGGATGCAAATCCCGGAGGAGGAGAAGAACATCTGCAAGGAGTTTGTATTTATCCCCTGTGTTTGTGTGGGTTTCCTCCAAGTACTCTGGTTTCTTCCCATAAAGACATACTGATAGGGAATTTTGATTGTGAGCCCCAGTGGGACAGTGATGATATTGTCTGCATAGAGCTGTGGAAATTAATGGCGCTGTATAAGTGAGTAAAATAAAGTGAAGAGATGGCTAAGTATCACCTCACTTTAAAGGCCCAGTCACACACAACGACTTACCTGCGATCCCAAAAACGATGCGACCTGATAGGGATCGCAGGTAAGTCGCTGGGAGGTCGCAGGTGAGATGTCACACAGTCAGACCTTACCAGCGATGCAGGAACAATACAGGTCGCAGTAGCGACCTGTATAACGATCTCAGCAGTCACTGTGATCCTGTTACACAGTGTCAAACACAGCGATGTGTCCTGCCCAGCAGGACATCGCCTTTGAAGAAAATGGCCTGGACCATTCTGCAACGACCGGTGACCTCACAACAGGGGCCTGATCGCTGGTAAGTGTCACACATAACGAGATCGCTAACGGGATCGCAACTGCGTCACAGAAACCGTGACTCAGCTGCGATCTCGCTAGCGATCTCGTTATGTGTGACGGTACCTTTAAGCTGGTGTCACACAACGACAACGACGTCGCTGCAACGTCATCATATTCTGTGACGTAGCAGCGACCATAGATGATCGTTAGTAAGCTGTCAAACATGTTATAAAGCAGCAACGGAGCAGCGATCATAGCGACGTCGACGGTCGTTGTGTGGTTTCAGACGTAGCGTAGCGTCGCTGCTGCGGTGTCAAACACAAGGATTATCAGCTTATCAGCATGGCGCAGCGGGATAGCAGCGATCAAAAAATGACCTGGAGCATTCAGGAGCGAGCAACGATTTCGCAGCAGGGGTCTGATCGTTGTTATGTGTCACACACAGCGACGTCGCTGTTGAGGTCGCTGCAACGTCACAGAATATGGTGACGTTGCAGCAACGTCGTTGTCGTTATGTGTGACACCAGCTTTAGAGTCCTTTCAGACGTCTGTTCACATCGGTTCGAGATTGGAGTACAATGCACAGACTAGCCTGGCTCATACCCAAGTGTGACAACTTCATAGAAATATGTGGTCAGTGCATGCATAGCGGTCCAATCTCTGACATCTGAATGCGTTTTTATGGGACTTTTTACATGGGACACAGATGAGACATTTATTTGTTAGAAACTTAACACTAGAACTACTGGACTCGTGACACCTATATAGAAATACATAGTGCAAAGTAGTCAAAATGACTACCTCAGTAGTTCTAGTGTTAAAAAGGTGGTCCACTACCCAGTATAGTGGCCACACATCGATGTAAAGCTCATAAAGAAGGTTTTTCTTAAATACCTTGTGTAGTCAATTCTGCCTCTTGAGTGGTGCTATTGTGGTCCGCTCATCCCCATAAAGTGACTCCTGGGTTCCGTGACCTCTGAGATCCGGTGATTTCCGGTGATGTCAACTTTCAGTTGACCTGACATCACCGAGGCGGGCCCCAGTCTCTCTGAGTGACTGGGCTGTGGGTGGAGTTTCACTGCTCGTCACAGCCGAGCATCACTCCTGGTTGCAGTGCTCTGCAGCAAACTAAAGAGCGTGCGAGATGCTGTGCTGTAATGAGCGGTGAAACTCCTTCCACAGCCCAGTCACTCAGGGAGACTGGGGCCGGCCTCCGTGATGCCTGGTCAACTGGAAGTTGACGTGACATCACCAGATCTCATAGGTCACGGAGCCCAGGGGTCACGTAATGGGGATGCGCAGATCGCAATTGCAGTGCTCAGAGGCAGAATTGACTACACAAGGTATTTGAAAAAAGCCTTCTTTATGAGCTTTACATCGATGTGTGACCCCTATGCTGTGTAGTTGACCACCCCTTTAAAACACTTACTTTAGCTATGTTGTAAAGGTCTGAGATAACAATAACCCTTTAAGGAAGTTGTCCAGTTTTATTTTTTACTTAGTTGGCATCCTATACTTAAAAATAAGAAAGACAGCTGTATTCACCCAGTCTTCGTTGATATAGCAGCAGCATTAATATTGAATTGACATCACATGACCAATGCAACCAATCACTGGGCTCAGGAGTGTATGACCAGTAAGCCCAATGATTGGCTGCAGACATTCCCAATGCAGCCATATCAACATAGATTAGAAGCTACAGCGTTGAGCTTTTGTGGGAACAACAGTGGGTGAGTAAAGCTGTAAGTGTTGTTTTTAAGTACCGAAAGCCAAGAGGGTAAATAAAAACAAAACCTTAAACTGGACAACCCTTTCAAGCCAACAGTCCTAATGCACAGGTCCATAGCATTACCTCTCACCCTATATCTAGTCACTATGATAGAATAAAAATAAAGTGCTTTGTTTGTTTTCTAAAGGTCACACTTTATTTTATTATGTGTTGTGCTTTGTGGCTGTTTTTGTATCCATCCCCACATTCTATTGTGGCTGTTTTTGCCTCCATCCCCACATTCTATTGTGGCTGTTTTTGCCTCTATCCCCACATTCTATTGTGGCTGTTTTTCTATCCATCCCCACATTCTATTGTGGCTGTTTTTGCCTCCATCTCCACATTCTATTGTGGCTGTTTTTGCCTCCATCCCCACATTCTATTGTGGCTGTTTTTGCCTCCATCCCAACATTCTATTGTGGCTGTTTTTGCCTCCATCTCCACATTCTATTGTGGCTGTTTTTGCCTCCACCCCAACATTCTATTGTGGCTGTTTTTGTATCCATCCCCACATTCTATTGTGGCTGTTTTTGCCTCCATCCCAACATTCTATTGTGGCTGTTTTTGCCTCCATCCCCACATTCTATTGTGGCTGTTTTTGCCTCCATCCCAAAATTCTATGCACATTTCTATGAAACTGCCACCTGTCATCCACACCTTGAAACCTGTTCCAAATTATATTCTACTACATTTTTTAATTGTGATTTGGTAACCCCCGTATTAGGATAAAATGTAGACATTTCACACTTCATACTCTTATGCAGCTTTATAATACAGGACCAATCCCCCTCTATCCTGAGCCGGCATTATTCCATTTATTATTCGTTGTGTCGTGTGCTTGTGAAGAGTAGCTTAATTACATGTCTGTGCTTTGATGAATCTATTCTTTCCCCAGTCATTTTCATGGTATTTCCAGGACAAAGAATTAAATGTACTCATCATTCTAGAATCTGTAGACCTGTCATCTCTTATATATAACTTATACATAGGACAGACGTTTATGTAGCTAATACAAAATGTATGACTTTCCTCATCTCATGGAATGCAAAGTTAGTTATGAGTAATGTCAAGAACAAGGGAAATATTTGTCTCTGCATCAATTACTAGCCTATGCTATGTAATATAAGGGAGCCCTTTGGGAGCTATAATAATTAGCATCCATTCAGAATCCTCTGTGAAAAAAACAGGAGAAAACCGCACTGAGTATAAAACGCCAATCCTCAATAATTACTGGCCAGATGATAGTGCCCACTCCTAATGATGCCATCACAGCTAACTGTCCCCACACTACATTTAAAGGGAGTCCATTAGCACAGAATGACTGTTCAAACCCAGAACGGGCTCTCGGGGCATCACTGATTTCTTTTATTAGGGAAGATAACTAGTATTTTGTTTCCAGGAATTATCCCTCTGAATACTGAACATTTGTCATGGGATTTTGGAAGTCACATGGAAACCCCTCTAAATGTTTCTTGTTTCAAGTGAATTCATACTGTATGCTTTACAACTGATGATGTACGTTTTATTCACTTTTTTCTGTTCGTAACTCTAGGGTTTCTTTTGTGCTGCACCCATTTTCTGGTATTTATTACTATGTACTCTGAGGCACACACTTCTTAACCATGTCAAAAAGCTTAGAGATTAGATCATTGAACTTTTTTCTCTCCCTAAAGAGATATCTCCGTCTTAAAGGGGTTGTGCGGTTTAAATCTATAAGTCTCTAGTCATTCTGTGATGCAGACTTGTGAATCCTCACATCGCGCGTACTGTGCAACATAGTTATTGAAATAGAAACCGCGCTCCTCTAGTCGGATTCTGGTTAGTTAGGTTGAGAAAGACCTAGGTCCATCTAGTTCAACCTTCCTCCACCAATTCTCTATTTTGTCACTAAATTATCTATAACCGACAATGTTGTGTGTTCTGAGGAAATCATCCAGCCCTTTTTAAAATTTGTTTTCGTGTCAGTCATCACTACCTGTTGTGTTAGGGCATTCCACAGTCTGACTGCTCTAACTGTAAAGAACCCTTTCATAAGGATTGTGTCAGGAGTCTGCAGATCCAATACTCCCAGCCATGTAATCAACGTTCACGGCTCTGGCATTGGGGAATATTCACAGCGCACAGTGTGTGTGATGTGAGTATTCACAAGTCTGCAGTTACATAGAGTGACACATAGCGGGACTGCAGACTTATGGATTTAGAGCGGAAAACTCCTTTAACAATTTATGGCATATGTACCATAAATGTCTGAATGGAACAAGATCCCACACCTTTTATTAGTTAGAAGTTACGGAAATAGAAGAGTTATAGTAAAGTTTGCTGTTTCATAAACTGTCACACATGGCACACTTTCACACATGGCACACTCTTTCACACATGGCACACTCTTTCACACATGGCACAGTCTGTCACCCATGGCACAGTCTGTCACACATGGCACACTCACCCATGGCACACTCTGTCACACATGGCACACTCACCCATGGCACACTCTGTCACCCATGGCACAGTCTGTCACACATGGCACACTCACCCATGGCACACTCTGTCACCCATGGCACACTGTTTCACACACAACACAGCGAGCTCATCAGTTTTCACCATTTTGTCACCTCCTCATTCAGTTTTCTGTAGACACCAGGAGGGATATTGTTGGAAGATTGACAAAAGTGAATGAAAAGAGGGCTGGTATTATGGAGATGGAGGTGGATTAAGTTCTTTTAATATGACTTAAAGGAGTATTCCCATCTCTAAGATGCTATCACAATACATAATAAGTGTAATAATGTTAGGAAATCCCTCAATTAGAAATGTAGGATAGTTCTCCTGATTAGCTATGCCGCTTGCCTCATTTGCAGGGTACTACAGTAGCTTAGGTATCCATGGTTACATCCACTAACAACTAGATGTCACTATATGAGTGGTCGTAACCAAAGATACCTAAGCTGCTGCAATCCCTGCTCATGAGGTAAGAGGCATAGCTAATCAGGAGAACTATACTACATTTCTAATTGGAGGTATTTGCTGATATTATCATTACACCTATTACATATTTTGATTAGATCTTACAGCTGGGACTACTCCTTTAAATGTGTAAGATAGTATGGCTCTTCTTATTTGTGTCCTTCTTTCAGTTTCTTAAATCGGTTACAAAGTGTACGTCACATACACTGGAGATCAAAATTACAGAACAATGTATAATCAGTTGCTTTTTCAGAAATAATGTATTCTACATTGATCAACATTTGAAGGTTTCGTTTGTAAGGGGTACATTATGCCACTAGAACAGTGTTTTACAAAAGTTCATTAACTTAAACCCTTTATTTTTGCCCAAAACATGATGATCAGAATTGGAGAACAACAATGACTTCAGCACATCTGCGGCCACAGGACATCACTAGTCTCACACTGCTCTGGTGTGATTTTGGTCCACTCTTCTACCAATCTCTTCCACAATTCTTAGACTGTTGTGGGTTTCTTGGCCATAACTTTGACACCAAGGATTTTCCAGAGGTTTTCTATTGGGTTTAGATCAGGACTCTGGGTTGGTCATTTCATTGTTTCAATGTTTTCTGTTTCAAAGAACTACTTTACCAGGTTTGCTGTGTGACAGTGGGCATTGTCCAGCATGAAAATTGCTGGCTGATTGATGAATACAAGTAAGGAATCACGTGTTGTTGAAGAAGATCCTTACACACACTTGCATTCACTCCATGCCATGTAGCTGTAGGAGACATCCAGCTCCTCCTGCAGAAAACATTCCCCAAACCATGACACTTCCTCCACCACTTTCACTCACACTTTGGACTCAGTCTTTCCCCAGTTTGTTGACAAACATGTTTCCCATCAGACCCAAACAAATTAAACTTGCTTTCCTCACTAAAATGAACTGTGGACCACTTATCCCCTGTCCACACAACATGCTCCTCACCAAAGTGAGTCTAGCCTTTTGATTCTTTCTGCTAATGAAAGGTTTGGTCACTTCAGAGTGGGCTTTCAGTCCAAATGCTCTTAAACGTTGTGACACTGTTTGATGAGACAGATCCTTACCCTGTTGAGTTCTGAACTGCCGAGCAATTCCAGCTGCAGTGTTGAAACAATTACCCATGGAGATTCTCTGCATTATCCTCTCCTCCCTTTCATATGTCTTTCGAGGGCGACCAACTTTCTTGGGGGACTTAAAAGAGTTTGTGATGTTGTAAATATGCAATATTCTCGAAATCACAGACTTAGAACAACCAACTTCTCTTGCTATGGCTGATAGGGTCACCCCTTTGGCCTTCATCTGGATAACCTTCTGCTGGAGGTTGCACACCATTTTCGCAAAGTCAGTGCAAACCGGAAAGTTAGGCTGCCAATTACATAGGGTTTGTCAGAAAATTAAGGAAATTAGCACCAGGTGCCAGATTAAAGGGCACTTTACACACAGCGACATCGCTAGCGATGTTGCTGGTGAAAGCACCCACCCCCGTCGGTTGTGCGTCACTGGCAAATCGCTGCCCGTGGTGTACAACATCACTAACACCCGTCACACATACTTACCTGCCTAGTGACGTCGCTGTGTCCGGCGAATCGCCTCCTTTCTAAGGAGGTTCGTGCGGCGTGACAGAGACGTCACTAAGCGGCCGTGCAATAGAAGCGGAGGGGCGTAGATGAGCGGCCGTAACATCCCACCCACCTCCTTCCTTCCTCATTGGCGGCTGCTGCAGGTACGATGTTGTTCCTTGTTCCTGCGGTGTCACACATAGCGATGTGTTCTGCCGCAGGAACGCCGAACAACACCGTACCTGCAGCAGCAACGATATTTGAGATTAGAACAACGTATCAACGATATGGTGAGTATTTTTGATCGTTAACGGTCGTTCCTGTGTTTCACACGCAACAACGTCGCTAACGAGGCCGGATGTGCGTCACGAATTCCGTGATGTTGATGCGTGTAAAGTGGCCTTTACAACAGTAACTTGCAGGTATCTGAAGGTGTTCTCTAATTTTGATCCGTGTTCTTTTTCATTTATCTCATTTCAATATTTATTATGTGCTTTACCATAAATTCAATTTATGAAATAAGCTTAAAATACTGCTAACTTACTCATGTTAGGATATAATCACATATGACCGCAAAATTTAGAAAATTGTGTGTTCTCTAATTTTGATCTCCAGTGTATATACACATATATACTATACATAACCTAGAGAATCCTAATTATGCCTTTCTTCCTCAAGAATGCAGGCCTATATAGGGCTGGGCCACATTTCACAGTTCAGTAACTGGTGACCTAACGGTTTTGCTCCGTCACACATGGAAACCATTGTACAAACAAGCTACAGTAACATTTCTGGAATGATCAGAAGAGATTTTCTTCTGCCAGGGAGGCTGCATTTGATTGTAAAATAAATGGACTGTACAGTCTAGGAATAAGGTGTTTCTAAGACTATACTAAATATAATGACATCTAGAAAGATTAATACTTGGTTAACTGGTCAGTGAAGGGAGATTGGAAAATCCAGTCTTATAACAGGTATAAATATTATTGCCACCGGCGGTTACTGACGGTGTATGTGTTACTAGATGTGTCAGACTCGATGGCTACCAGGAATGGAAGGAACAGCTACAGTCTTTGATGTCAAGAGGAGCTAGAATTGCATTCTTCTACGTTAAAAAGCACGTGTCAACAAGGTTTCCTTCTCTTGACTTCTGAAAATATGTAAAGATTTGTCTGTGAACAGTTTTATTGGGATTATGACTTTTGAAAGGATATGTCTTTGTTTTGTACGTGTAGTAATTCATGTATTCCGTAGAAGAAATATGAGCACGGTGATTTGTCAGGCTATACATTCTTCTGGTGAGAATCTTCTAAGATTGAAAAAAATAAATAGGACCATCCTATGATATTATCCAGGGAAGGCAAAACCCATTTGTGATGAATACCAATTGCCCTATATTAGAGAGGAACACATCCCACCTCCAAATATAAAATATCCGAATAAATCCCTGGCTCAACACCTCTCATCCCATCTCCAGAATCGAATATAACATTTTACAAGAAGGGCAAGCAGGATCTTTTGCAGCTCGAGTCAAGTACTGTTTAATTGAAGAATAAAATGTTGAATTTGTTAAATGTATTATGATACAACACAAGTAAAATATATCTTTGTACCATGTTAGCCAGTAGAGATAAAAAAAATTGTTTAAAAGAACAGAGAGTCCTCAGTGGTTGATACGTTTTAATGGCTAACTGAAAAGATGGTAATAATTGCAAGCTTTTGAGACTACTCAGGTTTCTTCATCAGGCATGGTATAACACAAAATCTGAAGAGTCACATATTTATACACAATAGGACTTAGAATAGTGCAGTAAAAAAAACAAAAAAAAACAAACAAAAAAAAAACAAGTTATATAAAACAGAACTATCACTATGGCAGGGGGCAAACTGTTGTGTCCATAAATTTTGCTGCAGTTCAGTGTGAAAGTTTTATTGTACTCTGATAAGGGTCTGGTCCGGGCTGTGACACGCTCGGATGGTCAGAGGAGCACATCTTTTAACTGATGTAAAAAGACAGCAAACTGTTGTGGCCATAAATACTGCTGCAGTTCAGGCAAACTGTTGTGGCCATAAATACTGCTGCAGTTCAGCAAACTGTTGTGGCCATAAATACTGCTGCAGTTCAGCAAACTGTTGTGGCCATAAATACTGCTGCAGTTCAGCAAACTGTTGTGGCCATAAATACTGCTGCAGTTCAGCAAACTGTTGTGGCCATAAATACTGCTGCAGTTCAGGCAAACTGTTGTGGCCATAAATACTGCTGCAGTTCAGGCAAACTGTTGTGGCCATAAATACTGCTGCAGTTCAGGCAAACTGTTGTGGCCATAAATACTGCTGCCGTTCAGGCAAACTGTTGTGGCCATAAATACTGCTGCCGTTCAGGCAAACTGTTGTGGCCATAAATACTGCTGCAGTTCAGACAAACTGTTGTGCCCATAAATACTGATGTCTTTTTACATCAGTTAAAAGATGTGTGCTCCTCTGACCATCCGAGCGTGTCACAGCCCGGACCAGACCCTTATCAGAGGACAATAAAACTTTCACACTGAACTGCAGCAGTATTTATGGCCACATCAGTTTGCCCCCTGCCATAGTGATAGTTCTGTTTCATATAACTTGTTTTTTTTTGTTTTGTTTTTTTTTGTTTTTGGTTTTTTTACTGCACTATTCTAAGTCCTGTTGTGTATAAATATGTGACTCTTCAGATTTTGTGTTATACCATGCCTGATGAAGAGACCTGAGTAGTCTCGAAAGCTTGCAATTATTACTATCTTTTCAGTTAGCCATTAAAAGGTATCAACCACTGAGGACTCTGTTCTTTTAAACAATTTTTTTAAATGTATTAGTCACTCCTTATTCACAAGGTGATACTTTACTGTGCTATGGAGTTTTATCTTTCCAACACTTGACAAACCGTAAGAAATAAAAATAAAAAAAACAACCGTAATACAGTATATCGACCATTGGAATGCTTCTGTTCCCTGCTGCCTTTCAGGGTTAGGTTATGTGCGCACGTTGCGTACAGTTCACTGCAGAAATTTCTGCAGCGATCTGAAGAGCACATGTGCGCTTCTAATCGCTGCAGAAAATGTCCGTAGTGAAGCCGATTCCATGCGCTCTGCCTGCAGCTCCTGCCATAGACAGAGCAGGAGCTGCCGGCAAAGCGCAGGAAAGAAGTGACATGTCACTTCTTTTTACGCAGCGCTTCGGCAGTAGCCGAAGCGCTGCGCTCTAAAGCGCCACGTGCGCACGGCCCCTGCACAATCTCCATAGACTGTGCAGGGGACGCAGGACGCATGCAGTTATGCTGCGCTACAAAGCGCAGCGTAACTGCATGTATTTGCGCAACGTGCGCACATAGCCTTAGTCATTATAAGTTCCATCTGTTGACTAGTTTGTAATAGGTGACATCATCAGATTAGGTCACGGTGGATGATGAGGTCACTACTATAGGATGATGAGGTCATACACATCACTATGGATGCACCATAACTGTGGCTTACTCAACAAACAGTACATTAGCATATACAGAAGAAAAAGTTCAATAAAAATGTCAAATATTTCTCCCTTTTTTTTTTTTTAATTATCCCCGTAGATTTAGATGAAGGGTTTTTCCACTACTTATTTTTAATATAATAATGGGCCGGAGTGGTAATTAAATAAATAATACACATCTATTGGACCCCTGCGTTACTAAACTGCTGTGTATGTCCCCTGCCAGTCTTATGACTTGTTCCCTTTATAGAAGATTAGCTGTACTACCCGGCTTCGCCCGGGTTAATAACTGCTGTTAACAAAATAGAATGTATTAACAAAAATGTATTCTGCACACAAAAAACACAAAACAAATAGGTGTGTTTTAGGGCGATTATGTGGCGAGGTTGGTGTATGTGTGGTGAAATGTGTGCTGAGGGTGGTATATGTGTTCAAGTACGTGGTAGTGTGTGGCGCATTTTGTGTGTGTGTTCATATCCCTGAGTGTGGTGAGTATCCCATGTCGGGGCCCCACATTAGCAACTGTACAGTATATACTGGCAGCTGTCAATTTGCCCCCAACACTTTTCGTTTCACTTTTTCCCCATTATGTAGATAGGGGCAAAATTGATTGGTAAATTGGAACGCGCGGGGTTAAAATTTCGCCTCACAACATAGCACCCGGCACTGCCCAGGATAGTAACTGTCTCACTTTTTATCTCCCATTCTCTGTCTGTCTCCCCCTCTGTATATATCTCTCTGTCTCTCTATCTCTTTGTCTGTCTGTCTCTTTCCCTGTCTGTCTCTTTCTCCGTCTGTCTCAATCTCTTTCCCTGTCTGTCTATCTATCTTTTTCCCTGTCTGTCTATCTATCTCTTTCCCTGTCTGTCACTTTCCCTGTCTGTCACTTTCCCTGTCTGTCACTTTCCCTGTCTGTCACTTTCCCTGTCTGTCACTTTCCCTGTCTGTCACTTTCCCTGTCTGTCTGTCTCTTTGTTTCTGTCTCTTACCCTGTCTATGTCTGTTTCTTCCCCTGTCTGTGTCTGTCTCTTTCCCTGGCTGCATTGTGACACGCCAACATACCATATAAGGGCGTGGCTGCGCATTCTTCTGAAGTTCTGGCTGCACTGTGGCTCCCAGCTCCATTCGCTTTAATGGAGGCAGGTTTTTTGACGAATAACTGTAAAGCGCGGGGTTAAAATTTCCCCTCGAAACATAGCCTATGACGCTCTCGGGGTCCAGACGTGTGAGTGTGCAAAATTTTGTGGCTGTAGCTGCGACGGTGCGGATGCCAATCCCGGACACACACACACACCTTTATATATTAGATGTCGGGGGACCACTGCAGCCAGTCATTGTTCAGCTGTATCCTCCACATGTTGTCCAAGCCATAACACAGTCATTTTTGTAAAGTAGTGTGTCTGAGATCTCCACGTTTCAGGACCACTCTGTAGAGTTTCAAGATATACAGCTCTGGCAGAAATTAAGAGACCACTGCCAAATTTTCAATTTTTTTATTTTTCTCTTTATAGGTATATTTTTGAGTAAAATGTAAATTGTTCTTTTATTCTATAAACTACTGACAACATGTCTCCGAATTTCCAAGCAATACATTTTGTTTTTATTTTCTGAAAATGAGAAATGATCAAAATAACAAAACAATGCATTGCTATCAGAACTCAAATAACGCAGAGAAAACAAGTTCATAATCATTTAGAAATAAAAATACTAATAGTGTTTTATCTCAGGAAGAGTTCAGAAATCAATATTTTGTGGAATAATCATGATTTTTAACCACAGCTTTCATGCGTATTGGCATGCTTTCCACCAGTCTTTCACACTGCTTTAGGTGACCTTATGCCACTCCTGGTGCAAAAATCTAAACAGTTCTTTGTTTGGTGGCTTGTGACTATCCATCTTCCTCTTGATTACATTCCAGAGGTTATGAGGAGATCTTATATCTTTTTCGTCTGTTGTCCTAATGAAGGGAGCTGAGACTCCTGAAACGCGTTGACCTGTGCATGAAAAATAAAAGACACCATTATTACGTTCCTGATGTGGTGATAAGCGCGGCTGGACTACCCAATTCCTATTTTCTACAAACTGGGCATTGGTATGCTATTGAGACTGCATGCTCATGCCATGATTTAATGCAGTTTTAAATATCCACAAATGGAGACGAATGACCTGGGAAGGGTATGTTGTCTAATCCAAAAAGGCCTAAAGAGGCAAAGCCCCACTAGAAATAACCGCTCTTGCAGGTCAATAAAATTTAGCATTATAAGGCTATGTGCGCACGTGTGCGCTCTGCACCGCACCTAAAAGGTGCGCTTCAGAGCGCAGCTGAAAAGCTCCGTTCTGAAGCGCATGGTGCCGGCAGAGAACATGCGCTCTGCATGCAGCTCCGGCCATAGACAGAGCAGGAGCTGCCGGCAAAGCGCACGGAAGAAGTGACATGTCACTTCTTAGAACGCGCTGTCCGGGCAGCAGCCGAAGCGCTGTGCTCTAAGACGCCACGTGCGCACGGCCCCTGCACAATCCCCATAGATTGTGCAGGGGACGCAGGACGCATGCAGTTACGCTGCGCTGCAGAGCGCAGCGTAACTGCATGAATTATGCACACGTGCGCACATAGCCTAAATGTCAAAGCTGGCCTACAACTTTGTTCACATTTTTAATTTTGGTCCATTTTGTAATTGAGCTTGACATCTGTTTTAAAGCAGGCATGCGCTGCTCTGAAGATGCTGGAACATTGGATCTGACCACCTTCAGTATTCCTGCACTTCTTTTTTGATGCAGAGCCAAAACTGCCTCTCCATGCAGCTTGGGAGCGCTCACAGTTTGGATTAGCGGAAACAATGCATCTTGTAGAGCTCTATATTCAGGAGCGCACTGCCTCCTGCCTACCAGGAAGCCTCGACACAGGGGAGCTGTGTGCTCCTAAAGATACAACATGAGAAAACCAGTTTAATGAAAATAGAAGCCATTAGGCTGGGGCTACACGGGGATTACTGCCATCCCCTCGCATGACACTCAGCTCACAATGGCAATACAGCAGAGCCGAGTGTCATGCGAATATCCCTGCGACTGAGGTCCGACCGTGCAAGCTGCGGGGGGAGGGTTGGCACTGGGGAGGGAAGGAGGGATTTATCTCCCTCTCTCCTCTGTAGCCGGCTATTGCCATTCTCGCAGAGTAGTCGCGGTACACCAGTGTACAGCGAGTACAGTGCGTTTTTTTTTTTTTTTTTATTTTATTTTTTTTTTCTCTCGCCCCATACACTTGAATGGGTGCGAGAGAAAAGCGGGCTTTACACGCTGCGACATCGCTAGCAATTGCACGGTACGGCCGATATGTGGTGATCGCTGCCGTAGCAAACATTATTGATACAGCAGCATCACACACACATACCTGCTCTGCGACGTCGCTCTGGCCGGCGAACCGCCTCCTTTCTAAGCGACGTCACACGGCAGCCATCCAATAGAAGCGGAGGGGCGGAGATGAGCGGGACGTAACATCACGCCCACCTCCTTTCTTCCGCATTGCGGGTGGACGCAGGTAAGGAGATGGTTGTCGCTCCTGCGGTGTCACACACAGCGATGTGTGCTGCCGCAGGAACGAGGAACAACATCACTAAAAAGCAGAAAACGATTTTTTATTTCAGGACGACCTCTCCGCGGCAAATGATTTTGCCCTCTTTTGCGATCGTTTCAGATCGCTCTTAAGTTTTACACACTGCGATATCGTTAATGACGCCGGATGTGCGTCACAAACAACGTGACCCTGACGATAATTCATTGATGATATCGCAGCGTGTAAAGCCCGCTAAAGAGTCTCGCATCACAGTTGTAGCGTGCTGCGATTGTTTTCTCGGTCAGATTAAGGCTGAGACAATAATCGCTCATGTGTGCTAACACACAGGCTAATATTGGTCCGAGTGGAGTGCGTTTTTTTTTTTATCGCACTCCACTCGCATCAATTTTCGTGCTGTGTGGCTTAGGCTTTAGGAGTAATACAAATAAAATGTAATTTCTAAATAATTTTCAAGGTTTAGTAACCTTGGGTCAATGTCTTTATAGCATCAATCATCGTGTGTGGTGCATAGCTCTAGCAGAGGTTCCTTTTCAAGTGTGGTCATCAGATCAAAATAGCCGGAGTCACATGACTGATACGGTGCCATTCACAGCTTGCTTTGCATCATTGTCATTGCTGACATAGGTCGCTCTTATTACTTTTCCTTTTGATGTCTGTGCCTTTTGTAGCTATAAGATTTCTGTCGAGCTTTGTGAATAGGTTCCAAGCAGCTGAGCATGTAGCAGGATGGAAGTTGTTTTTGGGAAGCACATTCATCTAGTTGGAATTTGGGATCTGGTTTATTTTGATTTGTGCTATGTGTTGCTTATGTTTTTATTGTTATAGTTACATACGGTAGTTCCTTTTTTTTTTTTTTATCTGCAATGTAGTGAGCGAGCACTACCATGCTCAGGTGCCCAGTACTCATAACTAGTGATGAGTGAGCACTACCATGCTCAGGTGCCCAGTACTCATAACTAGTGATGAGTGAGCACTACCATGCTCAGGTGCTCAGTACTCATATCTAGTGATGAGTGAGCACTACCATGCTCAGGTGTTTAGTACTCGTATCTAGTGATGAGCGGGCACTACCATGCTCAGGTGCTCAGTACTCATATCTAGTGATGAGCGGGCACTACCATGCTCAGGTGCTCAGTACTCATATCTAGTGATGAGCGGGCACTACCATGTTCGGGTGCTCAGTACTTGTAACTAGTGATGAGTGAGCACTACCATGCTCAGGTGTTTAGTACTCGTATCTAGTGATGAGCGAGCACTACCATGCTCAGGTGCTCAGTACTCATATCTAGTGATGAGCGGGCACTACCATGTTCGGGTGCTCAGTACTTGTAACTAGTGATGAGCGAGCACTACCATGCTCAGGTGCCCAGTACTCATAACCAGCAGTTGGACACTTGGTCGGGCTCAACTCATGTACTGAGTATAATGGAAGACAATGGGGAACTCAAACATGTTTCTGGAAAAATGCTAAAGTTCACCATAGACTCCAATTGCTGTAGCTTTGATAACACATTGTTTTATTGGCAGCAGCTCTGCTAGTCTTTTCCTGCTATGGAGTACTCCATATTCATGATCTGTGTCTAAACCCGATCCTGCACAGCATAAGCCAGAAAACCATTAATTAGTGTTGTTGATGGAGTTATACAAAACTCATAATTGAGAAGAACAGGTCTTCAGCAGATAAAACTAGCGGGAATTAGGGTCACTTTCCCTACATTATGATGCACTTTTATTTGGAAGCCTAAACCTGGGGACCGATTTCCTGTAAGGTTGAATTCACACATGGCATTTTGCATGTCGGATCCACATGCGCAGGTACTGGACATTGGGAACCTAGCGCACTGTGTATCAATGGAGATGGCTGAATGTTGTGTATAGTCACATATCTGGGCCCATAGCATGGCCAAGCGTGGTTGTGGTCCTTCAGTAATAAAAACAAATGAACAATGACTTTAATAAAAGATATAATCGGAACTTACATAAATGCTTCTTGAACATGCATTTTTTTAAAGGGAATCTTTCAGTAGGGTTTTGCTTTGTAATCTGAGAATAGCATGACATAGGGTCTGAGACCATGATTCCTGTAATGTGTCACTCACTGGGCTGTGTGTTGCTGGTTCAGTAAAGTTAGTGTTTTATCAGTAGGAGATTATCACTACAGGACTAGGTGTCATGCCATTTAGTCTTTCTGCTTTGTAAAACCACCCCCCCACCTTTGATTGGCAGTTTTATCTCCATGTACAATGTACACCGAGAGCTGCCAATCAGGGATTTGGTTGGGGTTATATAGGGTTCACCATTCTGAGCACTGCTAGATCTGTAGAAGAGAAAACTGTGATGTATCAAAATGACAGCATGCAGACTAGTAAGTGACATATCACTGGAATCCTGGTTTCAGCCTCTACATCATGCTCCTCTCAAATTACATAGCAAAAGCTCAGCGGCAAATTCCCTTTAATATCCGCTATAAAATTTCACATAAAGACATCTAATCATGTGAAAAAACGACCTTGAATAGGTCATACAGGTTTGGCATAAAAGTAAAGTATGTGCATTTCAATGTGGGAAGGCAACATACAAAAAAGGAAGCTGAACAAAGGCGGCAGCCAGAATTGTCACACAGAGATAAGGTGAACCTGCAAACTCCGACATACCTCTCTGTGTCTCTGCATAGCTTCATGGCTGGACGTTTCCATTGCATGTTCTGCGTGTAATTTTAATTCATTTACTAATGTCATAAAGAAATAGAAAATATACTACATGTGAGCCTACCCTGAGTGCCTTTGGGGACAGTATTGTTGTATGGTATACTGAATGATTGGAAGAAGGTGTGAGTGACACATGGGAACCTACACTGAGTGCCCTTAGGGACAGTATTGTATGGTATACTGAATGGTTGGAAGATGCTGTGATACGTAAACCTACCCTGAGTGCCCATAGGGACAGTATTGTTGTATGATATACTGAATGATTGGAAGACGCTGTGACACGTAAACCTACCCTGAGTGCCCATAGGGGCATTATTGTTGTATGGTATACTGAATGGCTGGAAGACGCTGTGATACGTAAACCTACCCTGAGTGCCCATAGGGGCATTATTGTTGTATGATATACTGAATGATTGGAAGACGCTGTGATACGTAAACCTACCCTGAGTGCCCATAGGGGCATTATTGTTGTATGGTATACTGAATGGCTGGAAGATGCTGTGATACGTAAACCTACCCTGAGTGCCCATAGGGGCATTATTGTTGTATGATATACTGAATGATTGGAAGACGCTGTGATACGTAAACCTACCCTGAGTGCCCATAGGGGCATTATTGTTGTATGGTATACTGAATGGCTGGAAGACGCTGTGATACGTAAACCTACCCTGAGTGCCCATAGGGACAGTATTGTTGTATGATATACTGAATGATTGGAAGACGCTGTGACACGTAAACCTACCCTGAGTGCCCATAGGGACAGTATTGTTGTATGATATACTGAATGATTGGAAGACGCTGTGACACGTAAACCTACCCTGAGTGCCCATAGGGACAGTATTGTTGTATGATATACTGAATGATTGGAAGACGCTGTGATACGTAAACCTACCCTGAGTGCCCATAGGGACAGTATTGTTGTATGATATACTGAATGATTGGAAGACGCTGTGACACGTAAACCTACCCTGAGTGCCCATAGGGGCATTATTGTTGTATGGTATACTGAATGGCTGGAAGACGCTGTGATACGTAAACCTACCCTGAGTGCCCATAGGGGCATTATTGTTGTATGATATACTGAATGATTGGAAGACGCTGTGATACGTAAACCTACCCTGAGTGCCCATAGGGGCATTATTGTTGTATGGTATACTGAATGGCTGGAAGATGCTGTGATACGTAAACCTACCCTGAGTGCCCATAGGGGCATTATTGTTGTATGATATACTGAATGATTGGAAGACGCTGTGATACGTAAACCTACCCTGAGTGCCCATAGGGGCATTATTGTTGTATGGTATACTGAATGGCTGGAAGACGCTGTGATACGTAAACCTACCCTGAGTGCCCATAGGGACAGTATTGTTGTATGATATACTGAATGATTGGAAGACGCTGTGACACGTAAACCTACCCTGAGTGCCCATAGGGACAGTATTGTTGTATGATATACTGAATGATTGGAAGACGCTGTGACACGTAAACCTACCCTGAGTGCCCATAGGGACAGTATTGTTGTATGATATACTGAATGATTGGAAGACGCTGTGATACGTAAACCTACCCTGAGTGCCCATAGGGACAGTATTGTTGTATGATATACTGAATGATTGGAAGACGCTGTGATACGTAAACCTACCCTGAGTGCCCATAGGGACAGTATTGTTGTATGATATACTGAATGATTGGAAGACGCTGTGATACGTAAACCTACCCTGAGTGCCCATAGGGGCATTATTGTTGTATGGTATACTGAATGGCTGGAAGACGCTGTGATACGTAAACCTACCCTGAGTGCCCATAGGGGCATTATTGTTGTATGATATACTGAATGATTGGAAGACGCTGTGATACGTAAACCTACCCTGAGTGCCCATAGGGGCATTATTGTTGTATGGTATACTGAATGGCTGGAAGACGCTGTGATACGTAAACCTACCCTGAGTGCCCATAGGGGCATTATTGTTGTATGATATACTGAATGATTGGAAGACGCTGTGATACGTAAACCTACCCTGAGTGCCCATAGGGGCATTATTGTTGTATGGTATACTGAATGGCTGGAAGACGCTGTGATACGTAAACCTACCCTGAGTGCCCATAGGGGCATTATTGTTGTATGATATACTGAATGATTGGAAGACGCTGTGATACGTAAACCTACCCTGAGTGCCCATAGGGACAGTATTGTTGTATGATATACTGAATGATTGGAAGACGCTGTGATACGTAAACCTACCCTGAGTGCCCATAGGGGCATTATTGTTGTATGATATACTGAATGATTGGAAGACGCTGTGATACGTAAACCTACCCTGAGTGCCCATAGGGGCATTATTGTTGTATGGTATACTGAATGGCTGGAAGACGCTGTGATACGTAAACCTACCCTGAGTGCCCATAGGGGCATTATTGTTGTATGGTATACTGAATGGCTGGAAGACGCTGTGATACGTAAACCTACCCTGAGTGCCCATAGGGACAGTATTGTTGTATGATATACTGAATGATTGGAAGACGCTGTGACACGTAAACCTACCCTGAGTGCCCATAGGGGCATTATTGTTGTATGGTATACTGAATGATTGGAAGACGCTGTGACACGTAAACCTACCCTGAGTGCCCATAGGGGCATTATTGTTGTATGGTATACTGAATGGCTGGAAAATGCTGTGACATAATGTGGCCCAGCATGTCCTAATCGAACCAAGGGACCACAAAAAAAGCGTGTGCTGACCCTGTGCATAAACATCTTGTATACAGTATAGAGCATATAAAGTAAATAATTGAACTTGAGTAATAGCGGGGCTGCGTGATGCGGAGGCAGGCAGTCTGCAGTAGAGTTTCTCAATGCTCATATGGCTTGTAAAAAGGGAAAATAGCAGTCTGCAGGCGCGTTACAGTGCCATTAATTGGGAATGAATTTCAAGTATTTAATTCAAGGAAATGGCAAGAAAAGGTCATTATTGCAGGTCTGTAGCAGTAAGTGCATACTTTGTGAGCAGTGCAGTCTTCTCTACCTGGAGACTTTTCATCATGAGAAGATATAGTTGATCAGAATCTAATTCATAGTTGAAGATCATCTTTTGCGCAAATGGTTGTGGTAATTTACATTTATAGCCAATTAGTGTACAATGGCAAGTACATAAATTGTCAGCTTGGACTTTGGGACTCTGTAAGGTGGCGATAGCGCTGACACCTTCATGTGGTGCTCAGTTACATGGGACCTCATCTAAAATAGCATTGATTAATATAAACTAGTTACCTTTACTACACAAATCTGCATATTAAAAGCTAAAGAAAAACTTTGGAGATGTTTATTTGGCATCTCCATATTAAAATTTCAGCAATGGAATGTAAAGTCCAGCAGAAGGAGAAATAAACTCTCTCTATTTCTGATTTAGTAGTTAAAATCCATCATGAAAAATCATCCATTATTTAAAGGGATCGTGCCACAAAATATATTAATGTACAGTACAATTCCCCATAGATTCTCTCTGGGGTTTAGGTCAGGTGAGTTTGCTGGCCAATCAAGCACAATGATACTGCGGTTATTAAACCAGGTATTGGTACTTTTGGCAGTGTGGACAGGTGCCAAGTCCTGCTGGAAAATGAAATTTCCATCTCCAAAAAGCTTGTTGGCAGAGGGAAGCACGAAGTGCTGTAAAATTTCCTGGTAGACAGCTATGCCGACTTTGATCTTGATATAACACAGTGGACCTACACCAGCAGATGACATGGCTCCCCAAACCATCACTGATTGTGGAAACTTCACACTAGATCTCAAGCACCTTGGATTGTGGCCTCTCCACTCTTCCTCCAGACTCTAGGACTGCGATTTCCAAATGAAATGCAAAATTTACTTTCATCTGAAAACACCTTGGACCACTGAGAACAGTCCAGTTCTTTTTCTCCTAGTCCAAGGTAAGATGCTTCTGGTGTTGTCTATTGTTTGAGTGGCTTGACGCAAGGAATGTCCTGAATACGTCTGTGTGTGGCGGCTCTTGAAGCACTGACTCCAGAAGTAGTCCACTCTTTGTGAAGCTCCCACAAATTTTTGAATGGCCTTTTCTTTACAATCCCATCAAGGCTGCGGTTATCCCGGTTGCTTGTACACTTTTTTCTACCACACTTTATCCTTCCACTCAACTTTCCATTAATATGCTTGGATACATCACTCTGTGAACAGCCAGCTTCTTTAGCGAGGACCTTTTGTGGCTTACCCTCCTTGTGGAGTGTGTCAATGACTGCCTTGTGGACATCTGTTAAGTCAACAGTCTTTCCTATAATTGTGTAGCCTACTGAACCAGACTAAGGGACCATTTTAAACTGTTAAGGAAGCCTTTGGAGGTGTTTTGTGGTAATTTATTCTAATTTTCTCAGATAATTACTTTTGGGTTTCATTGGTTGTAAGCCATAATCATCAACATTAACAGAAATAAACACTTGAAATAGATCACTCTGTGTGTAATGCCTTTATTTAATATATGTGTTTCCCTTTTTGTATTGAATTATTAAAATATATTAACTTTTTGATGATATTCTAATTTATTGAGATGCACCTGTATTAGGACTAGTCATGAGCGAGCACTAACATGCTCGGTACTTTGATAAACAGTTGGATGGGCACGACTCGAGCACCAAGCATAATGGACATCTATGGAGAACTTGTTCCTTATTGACTTCCATTATACTCGGTAAACGAGTTGAGCCCATCCGAGCGCCTGACTGCTCATTATGAGTCGAGTATGGTAGTGCTGTCTCATCACTACTCATGACCAGACATGGTGCAAATTGATATGTTAGTAATTTGTTGCCCAGAATGGGTGCCCTGTGAACCTCCCCTTACCTTAAGGTATTCCTCACTTTGTTTAGATGGTAGGGAGTGATGTTGCACAAAGCTGATTGTCATTCACAGTCCATTGAGAAGGGTTTATTGATGTGACCACTGGACTGGGTCTCGAATTATGACATCACATGGTGGTCAGATTTGTTGCTGCTCACATCCATCTAATAACCTGAGTGCTGGTGTACATGCATGTTCAGTCTATAGAGTTCACTTCTATACTGCATACCATGGAAGGACAAGTAATATACTGCAAAACTGCGGAGAAACAAACAAGCCCCCCCCCCCCATTGCTCCAGACTGTATGATAATTGCATTGCCTAGCTATCTTCAAGGAAGCCTCCTGGACTGTGTTTGAATGCCAGAGGGGGAAGGAGACTGACTAGGAAGCTCACTGGATATATTTACAGTTACTGAAGAGAAAAGGTGACTAAGGCTGGTTTCACACTACATTTATTTAACATCCGTACTTAACGTTATTTTAGCGGAAATACGGATCCTGCTTTTACAGCAAATAACGTATGCAAACGCATCTGTTATTTTGCAGGATCCTGCACTGGATGTTTAGGGGCGGGCATTGGAGTCATGTGATCGGGAGTGAGGGGAACTAGACTGGGAGCCGGCTTCTGACAGCTGCAGACGCTGGTAACCAAGGTAAACATCGGCCTTGGATACCCGATATTTATCTTGGTTACGAGTGTCTGCAGCTGCTAGGAGCAGGGCTGTCTGCACACGTAACCAACGTAAACATCGGGTAACTAAGAGAAGTGGTTACGCGATATTTACCTTGGTTACGAGTGTCCGCAGCTCTCAGGTGGGAGAGAGAGGAAGGGGAGGAAGGGGGAAAGACATAGATAGAGATAGAGAGGGTGAGGGAGGGAAGAGGAGAGACAGATCACGCGAGACTGGTTCTGGGCATGCTCAGTACTTTCTGGGCATGCTCAGTACAAAAGCAGGATCCTGCCTATCAGCACGCCAGCGTTCACCTGCGTTTGCGTGCTGTTTAGTCAGGATCCGGTGACTTGCAGTATTTGGACGCAGCTCAAAAACGCTACAAGTAGCGTTTTTGAAACATGTTAAAAAACTGCAAGTCACCGGATCCGCACTATAACGCACGCAAACGCAGGTGAACGGATGTTAACGCGAGTCCATTGCAAATGCATTGAAATGAAAACGCATTTGCACTGGATCCGCTTTTCCGCTAAAAAAACGTTATGGACGGATGTTAAATAAACGTAGTGTGAAACCAGCCTTATTGGTAGTGATGTGGGGCAGGGGTAATATGCGTGGAGAGGGGGGTATGGAATTGTAAGCAGAAAATAGAGAATGTGGTCAGGTGGTATTGCCCATAATTGCATATCTTAGCAGTGGTGCTGAAGAGAAAATAGAAAGACAATGACAAAGTATTTAAAAATAGTGGAAAGTAATATTTGGGGTGTGTGTTTATATGAACTTGATAGGAAATCGCCCTCTGTAAGCTACTTTAGGTGTGGCCTATAAGTGCAAGTGAATAACCTATTTTTCATGTATGATTTTGTGACATTTTGCTGTCATAGTGTATCTGTAGTATGTCATTAACATGTTTACAGTTTACAGAAAGTATGACCTTGTTCTTGCTCATGTGCCAAACTGACTTCATTTCCTGGCTTTTTAATGACTTCAGCTTTACAGGTGCTGGAATTCTTTTTGTCACAATATGTGTATTGCACATTACGGTCCAATTTTTTTATGTTTTATTTGACAATATCCAGAAGATGCCTCTCACTCAATTGTTTACCTGATGTAAATACCGCTGTTCTCCTGAATCTGGCAATATTTCACATTTGTTACTGCACTTACAGTGCTGGCCAAAAGTATTGGCACCCCTGCAATTCTGTAAGATAATACTCAGTTTCTTCCTGAAAATGAATGCAATCACAAATTCTTTGGTATTATTATCTTCATTTAATTTGTCTTCAATGAAAAAAATAAAAAAATTGTCATAAAGCCAAATTAAATATAATTCCACACTAAACAGAAAAAAAGGGGGGGGGGGGCGCAAAAGTATTGGCACTGTTTGAAAAATCATGTGATGCTTCTCTAATTTGTGTAATTACAGCACCTGTAACTTACCTGTGGCACCTAACAGGTGTTGGCAATAACTAAATCACACTTGCAGCCAGTTGAATTGGATTAAAATTAACTCAACCTCTGTCCTGTGTCCTTGTGTGTACCACATTGAGCATGGAGAAAAGAAAGAAGACCAAAGAACTGTCTGAGGACTTGAGAATCCAAAATTGTGAGGAAGCATGAGCAATCTCAAGGCTACAAGTCCATCTCAAAGACCTGAAAGTTCCTGTGTCTACGGTGCGCAGTGTCATCAAGAAGTTTAAAGCCCATGGCACTGTGGCTAACCTCCCTAGATGTGGAAGGAAAAGAAAAATTGACGAGAGATTTCAACGCAAGATTGTGCGGATAGTGGATAAAGAACCTCGACTAACATCCAAACAAGTTCAAGCTGCCCTGCAGTCCGAGGGTACAACAGTGTCAACCCGTACTATCCGTCGGCGTCTGAATGAAAAGGGACTGTATGGTAGGATACCCAGGAAGACCCCACTTCTTACCCCGAGACATAAAAAAGCCAGGCTGGAGTTTGCCAAAACTTACCTGAGAAAGCCTAAAACATTTTGGAAGAATGTTCTCTGGTCAGATGAGACAAAAGTAGAGCTTTTTGGGAAAAGCCATCAACATAGAGTTTACAGGGAAAAAAAAGAGGCATTCAAAGAAAAGAACACGGTCCCTACGGTCAAACATGGCGGAGGTTCCCTGATGTTTTGGGGTTGCTTTGCTGCCTCTGGCACTGGACTGCTTAACCGTGTGCATGGCATTATGAAGTCTGAAAACTACCAACAAATTTTGCAGCATAATGTAGGGCCCATTGTGAGAAAGCTGGGTCTTCCTCAGAGGTCATGGGTCTTCCAGCAGGACAATGATCCAAAACACACTTCAAAAAGCACTAGAAAATGGATTGATAGAAAGCACTGGAGACTACTAAAGTGGCCAGCAATGAGTCCAGACCTGAATCCCATAGAACACCTGTGGAGAGATCTCAAAAATGGAAGTTTAGAGAAGGCACCCTTCAAATCTCAGGGACCTGGAGCAGTTTGCCAAAGAAGAATGGTCTAAAATTCCAGCAGAGCATTGTAAGAAACTCATTGATGGTTACTGGAAGTGGTTGTTCGCAGTTATTTTGGCTAAAGGTTGTGCAACCAAGTATTAGGCTAAGGGCGCCAATACTTTTGTCTGGCCTATTTTTGGAGTTTTGTGTGAAATGAACAATGATTTCATTTTTCTTTCATTCTCTTTTGTGTTTTTCATTGCAAGCATAATAAATGAAGATAATAATACCGAAGAATTTGTGATTGCAATCATTTTCAAGAAGAAACTGAGTATTATCTGACAGAATTGCAGGGGTGCCAATACTTTTGGCCAGCACCTGTCCTGAAATATGGCCCTCTCTTCCCTGTATGTAAATCTACCCTTTTTAGCCAAGTGGGCTTGGTCTTCAACCATCTACTTGAATTCCACAGCCACAAGAATAAAAAGACTAAATTATAGAAAGTTATAAACTGTGGAGGAAAGACAGGAGCATAGGGTCTTAACCGGTAAAATCAATAAAAGGATAATAGGGTGCACTCACCTATGGATGTTGTGAAAGTCAACACCTCATGAAGCATAGAAGTCAGTGGAGACAGCTGCGGACCCGTAACAATGAGATAGAAGTTTCATAAAGAAGTCGGGGATCAGCGCCGCGCTTATCACCATTCAATCCAAAGGATAATTTTCCAAGTCATTTATTAAGGAAGCATGAACAAGTCTACGCGTTTCAGGGGTCTCTGCCCCCTTCCTCAGGATAATGCAGCAATGACACAGAAGATAAGCGCGGCGCTGATCCCTGACTTCTTTATGAAACTTCTATCTAAATTATAGAAAGGGAAGAGAGGGTCATATTTCAGGGATGAATGGGATCTTCAACAAAAGAAAGAGAACATCAATTCCAGGTAACATCAGCATTTATATCAGAGTTAAAAAAAATTACAAAAAAATTGCATATTTATGGCTAGCAGACATAGAAAAATACAGTATATACGTCCCTCCACGAGGAAAATGGTGCCAAAGTAGGGGCCCAGTAGATAAATAGTATGAGAAAAACTCAGCACGTAGAATGTAGTAATAAGTGAAAGTAAATCTCATATGGTGATCCAGTTCCAATGAAATATTGACATTTCGGTCCACATTCCAGGCCTTCCTCAGAATGTAACTGGTTGCTGAAGGAAGAACAGTACCCGATGTACGAGCGCAGTGGAAAGCAACTGCAATGGCATGCATATGGCGCTGACTGCAGTCGCTTTCCGCGGCGCGTGGACATCGGGTACTGCTCCTGCTGCGGTAACCAGTTACATTCCAAGGAAGGTCCGGTATGTGGACCGAAATGTTGGCACTAGATCACCATATTAAACTTTACAATTTAATTCCCTTACCATATTAACCTTACTTTCACTTTTTACAGCATTCTGAGTAGCAACTTTTTCTCATATTTATGGCAAGCGACCGGTATTCTTTTTAAGGTGGAGAATACAAAGGAAGGCTGGCTCTCTGGCTTAGCGCTTGTTTCTCTCATTTCCGAATTGATTTTAACTGCACTGCGAGACTCACCCACTGGGAATGTGTGGCGCTGTTTCTCAAAAATTGCCTTTTAAACCTATTTATATCTACATAAAATCTCCAATAGCATGTTTATGAAGTCTGTGGAAGTTGTGCTTGTCTCATCAATCATGAGAAAGAGACACGATAACTGTGTTTGCATTGGCGCTACATGCATTCCGAATCCTCAGGTTAGTGATTACAAGCTTTTGATCTGAATACACCCTGCAATAATTCACTTTAGTCTTCTGAGAAATATCTCCATTCTGCTTGCTGAGCTACATGGCGTTGTATGTTCAACATCACACCTCCTCACTTCTTCACACGTCCCTGCTGTCTTTGCACCCCGGAGAATTACGCGGTCTGTGACACTAGAGAGATGAGACCGCTTTTAGTTGGACATTGGCCAATTGCCAGTTCTTTTCATATTCTGTTAAAGCTGGATCGTCATATGTATTAGAATATATATGTGATTGAGTGCTGAAGTACTTGTACAGAGAAATCTCGATTGTTACAATACTATAAAAGAAAAATCTGCTTTAAGGACTGTATGTGGTGTTGTATCTCCGTGGATTGGAGAAGAGTCTTGTATCTTGTAAGATTTATACTTTGTTACTTTAATAGGTTGTTTGGCTTGTTGGTGCACATACCATACGCTGCATCAAATTGATCTGCACGGCTTTCATCCCAGAAAGAAGCCTCTTCTAAAGATGATGCACAAGAAAGCCCACAAAGAGTTTGCTGAAGACAAACAGACTAAGGACACATTACTGGAACCATGTCCTGTGGTCTGATGTGACCAAGATAAACTCATTTGGTTCAAATGGTGTGAAGTGTGTGTGGTGACAACCAGGTGAAACAAGTACAAGGTGTACCATGACAAGTGTGTCTTGCCTACTATTAAGCCTAGTGGTGAGAATGTGATTGTTTTGAGGCTGCATGAGTGCTGTTGACTGTGGGGAAATACAGTTCATTGAGGGAGCCATGAATGCCAACAGGTTCTGTGACATACTAAAGCAGAGTATGATCCCCTCCCTTCGGAAATTGGGCCGCAGGGCAGTATTACAACATAACGACCCTAAACACACCTCCCAAGATGACCACGGTCTTGCTAAAGAAACTGAAAATAAAGGAGCTAGACTGGCCAAGCATGTCTACAAACCTAAACCCTTTGGGCATCCTCAATGGGAAAGTGGAGGAGCGCAAGGTCTCTAATATCCACCAGCTCCATGATGTCGTCATAGAGGATTCCAGTAGCTCCTGTGAAGCTCTATTGACACATGGGGCACAATTTGGCAATTTTCACAAAAGGGTGTACTCTTGTTGCCAGCGGTTTAGACATTAATGGCTGTGTGTTGAGTTATGTAGAGGGCACACCAAATTTACAGTTATACAAGCTGTACACTGATTACTTTACATTGTATCAAAGAGTCATATCTACAGTGTTTTTCCATTAAAAGATATAATAAAATATTTACAAAAATGTAAGGGGTGTACTCACTTTTTTATATCCTGTAGTTGTAAGAAATCTTATTTTGTAATATCTGATAGATTGGTCGTATAAAAATGGTTGACATTTATAATGTATGAAAAAGCTTCCACTTATAATGTCCTGTGGGCCAAGAGTGTAATCTACATTAATTGTTTGCCAATTAGCATAACAATTATATTCAGATTTAACAAGCTCAGTAAATCAAAGGTGTCACATTGTTAGAAAGCGTTTTCTACTGTTTTCATAGTATTCCTGTTCTTCAGGAGGAAGAGATTTCATTCGTTGTTGCCGCGCAATACCTAATCTATTGCGATATTCTACAAGTATTGCATCTAATTTATCATTACAGTAATTGTATTCTGACAGTATACCCTATATTGCATTTCTCTGATAATCGCTGTTGTTTCCTATATCAAGTTATAACATAAAAGGAAACCTTTATAAATAGAGTCCAACCTCTTAAGAACAGGAGTCCGCCATTTCTTAATTATGATCTTGTATGCCCATGAACATCCTATGGTTGAGCGATACATGAATAGCCATAACCATATATTGATATACTTCTTGTAGAAAAGCGCTATGGCTTATGAAGTGTTATTGCTTCATTGGTTTCACATTACTTAGAGGGGTGAACAGTTTGTCTCACCACATGGGAGCATTTCTAGTATAGACTCCAAAATGAAGCTGCAAATAAATTATCAGACAAGCATATAGTCATTTGGCTTGGTAATTGCAACGCATTTAACAAATATATTGGACGTAAATGTACTGTTCATATTGGTTCCTAGTAAACATATTGCTAGTTGTGTTCAAAGTGCATATCTGCCTGTATGCTATACAGCTGAATATGCAGCGATCAGGAATAATATTATAACCACTGCCTAATAATTTGTAATATGTGGCTATGCAGTTCCATATTGTGTGGATCCATGAGGCACTGTTCAGACAACTTTCTATTATATTAAACATTAAATCTTGCAGGAATTTGTTCTACAGTATTTCTTCTGAGGCATCACACCAGACTTGATGGCCTTTGCTGCCCACACTTGTTAATTAGACATGGGTGCTCCTGACCCTGTCATTCGTTCACTTGTCCCCTATTGCGTCTGCACCACGGCAATCAGGAAGAGTCGGGTAAAGTGCTGGGATTGTCACATCTAATGGATGCGACAATCCTGGGCGGTTGCAGGCTGCTATTTTTAGGCTGGGGGCCCCAATAGCCATGGGTCTCCCCAGTCTGACAATACCAGCCTCCAGCTGTCTTGTTTTATCCTGGCTGGGTATCAATATTGAGGGGGGACTGCATGCTGGTTTTTAAAATGATTTATTTAATTTTTATTTTAAAAAAAAAAGTTGCATGTGGTTCCTCCTATTTTGATACACAGCCAAGATTAGTGCACGGCCGGGGGCTGCAGCCTGTAGCTGTATGTTTTATCTGTGCTGGGTATCATAATGTGGGGGACCTTTATGACAAATATTTTATTTATTTTTATAACACGATAGTGACCTGCACATAGCGTCTGTGATTGGAAGCAGCTGCCATGCTGCCACTCAGGGTGGGGGTGTATCTGACTGCAACCAATCACAGACGCCGGTGGGTGGGGTAAGCAGTAGATATGCAGTGAAGGTAATGAGCTGCGCCAGAGCCTCAGTATGTATAGCCCGCTGGCTCCTATTCCCCTAACTCTTCTATCACCATTTTTAATCACTGGATTCTGGTCCCATTGACTTACATGGGGCCCAGCATCCAGCCAGATTTTTGGGATCAATTCTAGAATCGGATTTTTATTAATTTATTTATTTTTTTTAAATCTGGATTGGTCCACTGTTCCCGGTTATCTGCAAGTAGGCCAATCACTACTTGTTTTCCTTCCTTGGAGCACTTTGGTAGGTACTAACCAATGCATACTGGCATACTGGTATCGCCCCACAAGCGTTTCCCTTGTCCAATCATCTACCCATCATAATTTGTTCCTGGTGATGGTCACTGAAATCCTTACCTTTTCCCATTTTTCATACTTTATCATGTAGGCTGTGATTCATCAAAGCGGTTACACCAGAATCCTGGCGTAAATCATTTAAAAAAAAGTCTCAAAGTTTTAGTGCAACGTGGAGTTGCACAAAAAAATATGACTTGCCCTTTTCACCGCCAAGTGAGCAGAGCTGGGGTACGACGGGGCTGTGATGCCACAGCTCATCTAATTTATTTTGATCTGTGGCGTTCCTTAAGCCAGAAATCGTACTAGTCAGATTTTTGTGGTAATGCGCAAGCCACTTTTCAAACACTGATTATTCATTATGAGGTGTGACCTCTTAACAATGTATCAGGAGCATCTGACTCCAACAAACTCCATCATGAACACCAGCATGAAAATTGCCGGTTGTAATGGATTGGGCCATCAACTTAAAGGGGTTGTCCGGGACTTTAACATTGATCACCTATCCATAGGATAGGTCATCAATGTCTGATTGGAGGGGTTGCATCATTGGCACCCCAGCGATCAGCTGACCTGGTGGTAGCAGCAGCCAGAACAACTCAGCTGCACAGCTCGATCAACTGTATAGTGGCCATGCCTGGGTACTGCATATATTCCCTGTATTTGAACCAATAGGGACTGGATATGCAGTGCCTAGCCGTAACCACTTTTCTGTCAATGAAGCTGTGCAGCTCCACAACTGAGTAGTTCCGGCAGAGGCAGCGGCACTGGGAACAGCTGAGTGGTGAGGGTACCGGATGTTGCACTCCCACTGATCAGACATATCCTAATGATAGCTCATCATTGTGAAAATCCCAGATAATCCCTTCAAGACCAAATATATCCCATTCTTGACAGGTGCCTGTCCATAGTCGGTGGATATGCAAATATAACTTTTAATGCAAGTGTTTTTTGATTGATATACTGTATTATATATTCTCTGCCTATGTCTAGTGAAAGCCTCTCAAACCTATGCTAGTAGGATGCAGTTTTGGCATATGTTTGCCAAAAGAAACTATGGAGACCTTTCAGCATCCATTTGCACGTGATATATCTGGCAAACCCAGTGTGAACACGGATTACCTGGTAAAGCTGCAGGCAGTGCAGCTCTACGAATAATACCCCTATATAACGGTCTGTGACCACTGCCAAACATTACAGCTAAAGCTCAGCACAAATTGGAAAATGTTACTCATACTTTATTGCTGGGGATACAGCCGGCCAAGTCAATACACAAACATTGGAACAATGCGGCTGACGTCTCAATGAAGTAGGTTTTATGTCTGGATAGGGGAGTAGTTTGTAATGGACTAGCTGGTAACGTGAATGAGCAGAGCTCAGGGATTCCTGTGAAATGTTTAGTCTCCACCGATGTCTGCGATGATGAAGAACAAGCATCAATTCGTAAGATTGTCCTATGTCAATATGAATAGACTTGGTAGTGCCCCGAAATTATATATTATATTGCTGCTTACACTGAGATCATGGCTGCTGTGCTAAATGTGCCTTGGTTGTTATGATGGATCCATTATAATAATTATCGAACAGATCCCAAAGAATCCTGGTAAAACACATAAAAGTGCCAATGTGAAAAACACCTAAACAGATTAGGATTCATTTGTCGTTGTAGGACATTGTTCACTTTTTCCAAGAAACATTTTTTGTATTTATATACCGTATTTTTTGATCTAGAAGACACACCGGATTATAAGACACACCCAAACTTAGAGATAAAAAAAGTAAAAAAAAAATGGGATCCATCTTATACTCTGGTGGCGTCTTACTGGAGGGGGGGGGCGGCAGCAGTGGTGGAATGGGGTCAAAGGAGGCAGGAGCGGTGCTGGAATAGGGTGATGCTGCAAGCGCTGCAATGGGGGCTGTGCTGGCTGCGGACGCAGTGCTGACTGTGTAGAGCAGGGCAGTGCAGAGAGTGTCACAGATGTTCTGTCGGTGTTGCGGGCTTCAAAGAAATGGCGTCCGGAATCATCGTATGCGCAGATTCAGCTCTCAGCTCAATTACAAGCCGAGATCTCCTCTGCACTTGCACCACCTGCAGGCGTCTTTTTTTTTTTTTCCCCAAGTCCGGTACTGGGAGATCAGTGGGCCGGAGGCGGCGTGTGCGCAGATGAGATCTTGAGCGGAGAGTTCCATCTGCGCACACGCCGACTCCAAGCTTTATTAATTGAAGCCCCCGCCGCACCTCCTTCCTCCACACAGCCTCCTCCGCAGCCAGCACAGCGCCCATTCTCCACCTCCCCGGTAAGCCACATTCGCATTATAAGACGCACCCCTCATTTTCCTCCCAAATTTTTGGGAGGAAAAATGCGCCTTGTATTTTGCAAAATATGATATATACACCAATATTATTATATATAAATAATATAATAACTCCATTTCCCACAAATCCATATGACGTGGGATCGCAGACCTGTATGCCATCTGCCCACTCTTCCCAGGACTTGTTTAATGTGGGTGGTGATAACAAGAATTAATAGGAGAAGCCTTGCTCCAGAGTTTGCATGTAATTTAGCTTCAGTTATTAAAAAATACCATAGGACAAAAGAGCTGCACCATTCACAGTCTGGACACAGAACTAATAAATCTTGTCACTTTACACATCTGCTGTCGATTGTTGCCATATATGTTTATTCTTGTGAAGTAGGGGAAGTTTTGTTTGTTTCTTTTTTTTGTTGTTTTTTTTTTAATCATGACCACTTTTGTCAGAAAACCGGTACTTGTGAAGGTGGTTTGTAGACCAATCAGTGTACCTCTTGTGTAGAAGTTAAATTTCGGGTCTATTTATTCACAGATATTTGCTCATTTTAAGGTTGTCCTTTGAGAGAAATTGTTTGCGAAGTGACTTGCATGGAAAGCATCTCAGATCTTGTGTCCAGAGTTAAGCCTGCTTTACACGTTACGATTCTGCATACGATATCGTATGCGATCGTAACCGCCCCCATCGTATGTGCGGCACGTTCAATTTGTTGAATGTGCCGCACAGACTATTCACCCCCGTCACACGTACTTACCTGTCCATACGACCTCGATGTCGGCGGCGAACGTCCACTTCCTGGAGTGGGAGGGACGTTCGGCGTCACAGCGACGTCACGCGGCAGCCTGCCAATAGAAGCGGAGGGGCGGAGATGAGCGGGACGTAATCATCCCGCCCACCTCCTTCCTTCCGCATTGCCGGCTGGAGCCGCGGGGTGCAGGTAAGATCTGTTCATCGTTCCCAGGCTGTCACACACTGCGATGTGTGCTACCCCAAGTACGATGAACAACCTGATGTTCAATTCATGAGGAATGAACGACGTGCATGCGATGAACGTTTTAACGTTCAATCGCAATCGCACGTAGCTGTTACACACTACAATGTACCTTACAATGCCGGATGTGCGTCACTTACGACGTGACCCCGCCGACACATCGTAAGATATATTGTAGTGTGTAAAGTGGGCTTTATTGTAGCAAATCACTTTTCTCCTTTATCATTAGCATTGCATTCATGACTTTGCCGAGACTGTAGCTGTTTTTGCGACTTTGCTTGTAAAAGTAATGCAAACAAAGACCATATAGTTAACAGTGCTTGGGCTGTTGAATGTAAAATTGTGCATTACAGACGTTCCACAAAATGCTTTCCAGCACATAATTGGAAAGTAGACCCCATTATCTTATGTGATTTTAAAGGGTTTTTCTATTTCTATGAATGTTTATTTAATTCTTTACTGAAAGTGAGAAACTTTATTTCCTTGATTCACACCATGGTATATGCACTCACTTTCAAAGTACAGTGCCTAACGAAAGTTTTCACTCCCCTTGGCTTTTTATGTATTTTGTTACATTATCAACTGTGTTAACATTTGTTTGTAATCCTATTTATGTTATTCATCAGCACTAGTCTTAATTTGAGGAAGTGACGTGATAAAAATAAGGGCAAAAATTAAATTTCTGGGATAAAATAAACAAAAATTGCATATGTATTCACTCCTTTTGCTATGAAGCCCCTAGAAATTTCTAGCGCTAGGAATTACCTTCATAAATCACATTTTACTGAAAGGAAGTCCACCTCTGCAATCTGTGTCCTATGATCTGTCAGTATATACACCTTTTCTGAAAGGCCACAGAGGCTGCCACACCATTAAGCAAGGGGCACCACTAACCAAACACCATGAAGACCAAGGAGATCCCCAGACATGTCGTGGACAAAGTTGTTGAGAAGTATGAATCGTGGTTGGGTGCTAAAAAAAATATCCCATTCTCTGATGATACTGCAGAGCACCATCAAATTCATTATCATCAAATGTAAAGAACATGGTACTACAACAAACCTGACAAGACAGGGCTCCCACCAACACTCTCAGCGTTGGCAAGGAGGGAATTGACCCCTTTACGACCAAGGACGTACTGGTATGCCTCCTTCTGATTATCGTGGGAACCGGTGACAAGGCTACAATATTCCCTGCACATGTCTGCTGATCTGATCAGCAAAATGTATGGCTCACAGGCGCAAGTGGATTGGAGCTATCCCTGAAGCAGCTGCAGCGTTCCAAGCAGAGACTGGAGTATCTGTCCATATGATCACAATAAGCCATACACTCCATAGAGCTGGCCTTTTATAGAAGAGTGGCCAGAAAAAAAACCTTTACTTACAGCCAAAAAAATTAAATGGTCATTGTCATTTTGCCAATAGGTTCCGTTCAGAACAGGCCTCACCATGATCAACCAAAGTAGTTCGGTGTACTTGCTCATTCATATATACAAAGGTTGTCTTTTCAAAATAGACTTATGAGTGCTGCCAGCATTACTGCAGAAGTTATAGGGATGGGGGTCAGCCTGTCAGTGCTCAGACCATACGCCACACACTGCATCAAATTGGTCTACATGGCTGACGTCCCTGAAAGATGCATATTTTAAAAATGATGCACAAGAAAGCCTGCAAATAGTTTACTGAAGACAAACAGACTAAGGACATGGATGAGAGCAAGATGCACTTATTTGATTCAGATGGGGTCAAGCGTGTGTGGCAACAACCATGTTAGGAGTAGAAAGATAAGGGTGTCTTACCTACAGTCAAGCATGGTAGTGGGAGTTTCATGGTTTGGGGCTGCATGATTGTTGTCAGCAGTGGGGAGCTACAGTTCATTGAGGGAACCATAAATGCCCTTGGAAACTGGGACGCAGAGCAATATTTCAACATAACAACCCCAAACACACATCCAAGATGACTACTGCTAAAGAAACTGGGAGTAAGGATATGCTCACACTGGCGTATAATACGGAGGAGTTCAATGCGATAAAATCTTGGGTTGCACTCTGAAGAATATTATTCAATGAGGCAGAGCAGATCTGCCATTATTTTTTTGTTTTTTTTCATGCTGGATCTGTGAAACTGGGATGGTAGATACGGTGCAATTCTCTGGACTGGCCATTAAACAATGTATAGAACCACTCTGGTTTCGCTCCTTACAGTCATCCTGAGTTAATTAATTAATTGGACCCTCACCCTCTGTTATTGATGATCTATTCTACAGCTAGGTCATTAATATATTGGCAACCCCTTTAGCACTGTATGCTTTTTGTGTGCAGCATCTATAATGTGTATTTAAATGAAACAGAGAACCACTATGTGTGAAGGGATTTGCCCCCTTTTGTATAGTTTTAACATGCTGCTCGGGATCATTGTTCTATTGAGAAAGAAGGCTTTGGAAAGTGAGAACCCTGGTCACAACTGATATATTAAGTATCCTACACTTTGAGCCAATTGTGAGAAAAACATCATACAAATGTTTTTGCTTGTTTGTGGTTATATATTTATAAGTTGTCTATAGTCATGTTTCCCATACTTTTCATTTTTTTTTAAGTATCCAGAAAATGTATAATACATGTAAAATGACCCATAAGAATGAAACTAACTAGTTACAAGAGAAAATGCACTAGTGTTTAGCTGAATTCAGATGATATTCATTGAATACATGGCAGAAATAGTTTGTGTCCACATACCACAAAGCTCCTATGTCAAAACAGCCATGTCCGACTCTCATGAGGCTGTTCTGTCCATGAAGGAATTGACTCATTCAGCCTTTATATCACGTTGTGTGACCTCATTTTTTTGTTATTTTCTATTTGAGTTCTTTACATGTACAGGAAACCCAAGAATTTGAAGGGCTGATAGGCCACATAATTCACTTAATCATATACATGTGCAGATTTGAGCTAAGTAAAGGTACAGTCACACTAAGCAACATCGCTAGCAACATCACTGCTGAGGCACAACTTGCTAGCGATGTTGCTGTGTCTGACATCCAGCAACAACCTGGCCCCTTGTGTGAGGTCGTTGGTTGTTGCTGAATGTCCTGGACCATTTTTTAGTTGGTGCTCTCCCGCTGTGAAGCACACATCGCTGTGTGTGACAGCGACAGAGCAACAACTAAATGTGCAGGAAGCAGGGAGCCGACTTCTGCGGACGCTGGTAACCACGGTAAACATCGGGTAACAAAGAAGCCCTTCCCTTGGTTACCCGATATTTACCTTCGTTACCAGCGTCCGCCGCTCTCACGCTGCCATTGCCGGCTCCCTGCTCCCTGCACACGTAGCTGGAGTACACATCGGGTAATTAACCCGATCTGTACTGTGGCTAGGAGTGCAGGGAATAGGGAGCCGGCACTGGCAGTGTGAGAGCGGCGGACGCTGGTAACGAAGGTAAATATCGGGTAACCAAGGGAAGGACTTCTTGGTTACCCGATGTTTACCGTGGTTACCAGCATCTGCAGAAGCCGGCTCCCTGCTGCTTGCACACGTAGCAGAGTACACATCGGGTAATTAACCCGATGTGTACTGTGGCTAGGTGTGTAGGGAGCCAGCGCTAAGCGGTGTGCGCTGGTAACCAAGGTAAATATCGGGTTGGTTACCTGATATTTACCTTAGTTACCAAGCGCAGCATACGTCCACGTGTAGCGACGCTCCAGCGATCCCTGCCAGGTCAGGTTGCTGGTGGGATCGCTGGAGCGTCGCTTAGTGTGACATCTCACCAGCGACCTCCTAGCAACTTACCAGCGATCCCTATCAGGTTGTATCGTTGTTGGTGTGACGCCCAGGAGACCGGGGTACCCAGCACCGGATCGAGGGTCTATTTCTTGAGGGGATGTCACGGGTGGCTCGACCCGGGCTGTGGTCTCAGGCGATGCACAGTGCAATGGGGGGTATTTACAGGGGATAAATAAAAGTTTATAAGAGTTTTTCGTGACGCCACCCGGAATAAATGTGGCTATTTATGGCCACCGCTGCCAGTAGCTGGCCGGGGATGATGTGGGGCAGCTGAGGTGGAAAGCCCTTTCCGGATAGGGCTGTGGGTCCCAGGCAGGTGAGGTAAAAGTCAATGGTGGTTATAGATAATGTTTTTGTGAGGAGACTTTAGGGGCACAGACACTTACTTGATCAGCAATAGGTTTTTTCAGCTTCGATGGTCCCAATCCTGGATAGGTGGCTACTGCCCAAATGAGAGACTGAGGGACAGGCGACGTTTAACCGGTTTACTTCAACAAAAAACTGCATAACAACAAGTCCCGTCACCGGAGTCTGTATAAGGAGGACTAAGTTACTCTGCCCTGCCAGGTCCTTGGCCTCCTTCTTTTCGCTGTCTGTGTGTGGCCCTGCTGCTGTTTGTGAACTGGCTGCCGGCCCAAACTGTCCCTCCTGGGCCCTAATTCAACAGGCAACTCGAGTCCTTTTCCCCTGCTTACCCCCTCTGGGAGTACCGCTGAACTCACTGGATGTTGCTGTGTCTGACCCTGGTGAAGCTTGAATCGCCTTCACTTCTCCTGGTTGCTGTATTGTGTGAAACTAATGCAGCCACGGATCCGGTGTCCGTATTTGCGCCTTTTCAGGGGTAGAGATTAATGGCTACCCGGTTCCTAAAATGTTCCTCTTCTCTGTCTCCACTTCCTCAGACCAATGGCTTGGGCCTGGAAATTGTCAGTCTCGCCTAAGGACCTCAGAGCAATTTCTCTGTAACTACTCCTCTGAGCGTCCCAGCTCCAACAGAAAAACTAAACTAAACTGTCAATTTCACCTCAGATCAGAATATATCTAGGGGAGTCTCTTGAGCTCCCCCTTCTGGCCAGAGGTGGTAGTGCGGTGTCTGCTCTAGTGCTTGTATTGAGTAACTAATGATGGTTTTATTGTGGCTAATACCCCTAGGGGTGCCACATTGGGATCGCTGGTAAGTTGTTTAGTGTGACTGGGCCTTAAGACCCCGGAAACAATGCATGAACAATTCACCCAACAATATAAAAGAAACAAAAATCATAAGACATAGAGATCAATCACTTGTCATCTTCTGCCAGGCTGGAAAATGTTCTTCTCTGCCATTTCTACTTACTGTAACAGCTAATGTACCAAACTATAGTCATAATCACAGCCCCAAAGGGGTGGTTGTCCAGCTTTATGAAAGTTTGGAGCGTCAAATTGACAAAAATGCAAAACAAACGCTTACATGTGTAGGATCACTGTATTGGTGAAACTAATGTTGATACACGTTGCACTCACCGGGGTTTTTCCATCTGATGGACAAATAAACACCATGAAGATGACTCCGCTTTAGCCTGGTATTAGGATCTCTGAAGGTGGAGTCGATAATGGAACAAGAGTAAAAACACACACATCGTGAAGCTCTGGGCACTGTCATATATTCAATACTTAATGAATATGACGGCACCCAGAATTTCATTAAATTTATGAGAATGCAAGAGCTGCATGTGTTCATACCGGTGGGTACTAAATCCATCTGGATATGATTTACCTTCATACCTAGACAGATTTGGCTCCCACCAGAAATAGGTCCCTAGTGGTTGCTAAAATTAAAAGCAGGGTGTTGATAAGATGTTCAGATTGTGTATATACTAATCTTGTGCGTATTATTTAGTGTATTAGGGAAGTGAACTTGTAAGTTACTAACTTTTTTTTTTTTAGTTGATACACAGCAATAATTTCAGAATGATCTTGCTCGACTCCTTAGTCCAGCCCAATCTCATCTTCATGTAGAGTGTGAGTCCTCGTGGGCAGGGTCCTGTCTCCTCCTATACCAGTCTGTGCCTTGTATTGTTCATGATTATTGTACTGTGCAATTGTTTTTATTATGTATACCTCTTTTCACTTGTAAAGCGCCATGGAATAAACGTCATAATAATAGTAATATAATCTATTTCATAGAGCCAGCCCCTGGAATTAGGTGATATTATACATATCTATCTATCTATCGATAGATTTTATATATATATATATATATTCTCTATCTCTTTCTCTCTCTTTTTCTCTCTTTCTCTCTCTCTCTCTCTTCTCTTCTCTCTCTCTTCTCTCTCTCTTCTCTCTCTCTCTCTTCTCTTCTCTCATGCACTCACAGTGGGACCTTGGTTTTTGAGAATAATCCGTTCTGGGAGTGTGCTCGTAAACCAAGTTTACTCGTCTAGCACAGCAAAATTTCCCATAGGAAATAATGCAGGCTTAGACCATTCGTTCCACAACTTGTGCAATGTCCCATCCTGGTCCCCTATTGTGCCATTCCACACATGCACAAACACACACAAAAACACACATATTATGCTCCTCTTACCCTCCGTTCCCTCAGCGGCCTCCTGGTTCTTGTAGGCCGCAGGTATGTGTATCCGGTAACCATCGCGACGATGCAAGAGCTTCCGCTGTTGGCATCAGCGTCATATGCAGGAGCCGCTTGCCTCTAATTAGTTAGCGTGCTGCCTTTGAGAAGCGCTGACAGTAGACGTTCCTCCATCGTCGCAATGGTTACCCGATACACATACTGTACCTGCATGTACCAGTATTTTTTTTATTTTTTTATCAATACGCAGTATAAAAGCAGTTGTGGTCAATGCCAGGGACATTTTCAGTGACAAAAATCTCTAAAACAAGGGTGGAAATAAAGGACAATTGCCAAGTGTGTGCAATTAAATATACAAAAGACATTTGTTTTTCATAGTGGAATCCGTTACAGACTTTTTTGATAAGGGAGAACGTGACTGCTTCTTGTGCGTTTCAGGGCACATCCATCCTATATACAAAAATGTAAATAACTCGAAAATTACATCCTCCTTTAAATTGGACTGGTTAATACGCCTCATATACCCTTTTTAATAAATACTTCTAGCCAATACATAATTATGGAATACCTTTTCTTAGAATTCTGCAATTTGCCTCTCTGTTGCTCCTGTAAATTTATGATTAAATAGACAGCCGGATGTCACCAGGGGTGGTTCCAGTCTGACACTTCCCAGACTAGTGTTACTCTATAGGAACATGTGCGTTTGACAAGGGTAATGCTGAAACCCAGATTATTCAGTTTTCCAGAGGAATAACTAAGAAATTGATACCTTTCCAGGAATAATTCATATCCTAAATTTCCAGAAGGAATAATGGAGAGGAAAAATAATCTTATGAAAAGAAGTTCCATAATAATCAGATTGAGAACGTTGAGTAACATGGACATAACAGGAGAGCAGACAGGTGTTAGGGGGTTATTATATGTAAGCACTATTGACCATACAGCAGGGGCACGAGTGGCGGCTGTGACTGACAGGTTGCGTCTCTGACACATCTGCTTTACCGTCTACTTTTTCTGATCCATCCCCTATACAGATGACAGGTAAACATCAGAAATTCATCCATACAAGTTTTGCTACCAGGCACTGAAATTTGGTCTAATTACCTTGGATGCGGACTCAAGCTTTTTTATTAGTTCTTCCTCTTTACTACTGTTCTCACACATAGTGTTAGAAATGCGAGAAGCATCTGTTCGATATTCTACTTTAATGATGAACTGAGTCATTCGATAGTGGCAGCATGTCATGGTGTTCACTTTTTCCCTGAGACTTTGGTCCCTGGTGAGCTCACCCTGGTGCGCATTATATGGTGTCCTTGATGGAAATGCAGCAACGTGATGGCTAATTAGTTCAGATTTCCTGCAATGCGCCTGACTTGGGAGCCTGACACTACAGAGAGGTTGCTACATGTTCATTCTGCTGTCACCCATCACAAGGAAGCCGCCTTATAAACAGCTTTTATATATCTTCCACTTGTCCCTTCTCCTCCCAGTGAGAGGTAAATGCATAATAATCGCTACAGCAATTACACTTATTGACCTTCCTGACGGACGCACGTTTCTCTCTATGGTGCAGTCGTGATGTGAAAGCGTAACTAGTCAAATTGCTTTCAAAAGCCATACATAAAATGGTGTTAAAGAATTTTCTTCAGTTACCAGTTAATACAATAAGGTGTAACCCATAGCCGAAAAGAAGGCTGTATATACTGAAATAGGTCATATATGCTATGGGTCCCACGAAGAAGAGAACCCAACCTAGTGTCCTTTAAGGTCAGTTTTTACGTATACAGTCCTCTCCATCTTTATGTCTCATAATTTTAGTAAACTAGGAAGACGATGAGCCGTACTAATCGTCTTTCATACAGGGAATGAGTATGAACACATTTAGGAAAACAGGCACAAGTTTTGGACATTACTGTCTTAGGTAGCAGAGATGGTATGGTTCCATGAATATTTTGCTTCTTGGCTGCAGTGCCACCTATTCTATGGCCTCTGTCTATTGCTGGCTGCAGATTGAGATGACAGGGTTGGCCACATAAAATATAGTTAATCAGATGTGCTGAGGACCTAATTTTGTGCCTATTTCTATTATAGGTGTGACAGGTTCTCAACCTGGTCTAGATTAGTGCAGTTTTCCTCACAGACTGCACAGTTCTCCATCCATAAAATGACTGCTGGTGGAGGAGCACGTGACCAGACCGGTCCATAAGTCTTGTCCAATTGCAAACTTCACGTGGGAAAACTAATTTTCTATTGGAGGAAGCTGATGAACAAGTTAGTCATGTACTCCTCCACCAGCAGTCATTTTATGGGTGTAAAACTGTGCAGTCTGTGAGGAAAACTGCCCTAAAGCAGACCAGGCTGAGAACCTATCATAATTTTAATTACTACAAAATCATGTCCTCAACACATTTGATAAAATGAAAATAATGTGGCTAACCTTGTTCTTATTATGCAACCAGCAATACAGAGGCAATATGAGGCAAAAATAGCAATGAAACCCAATTATCAAAAAGTATTTTTACCCTCAATTGCATGCATTTAAGTAAGAGAAAAAAATTGTCCCCAATAATGGAAAGCCTCTTTAATGTAAATAAGTTGGGTAGAGGTTTTTTATATAGAGAAAAGCATAAAGTTTTATTCCTCCTTTTAAAATATTTAATTACTTTGCAAAATCGTTTTTTTTTCCATCTTTTCTATTTCTTGATGCTTTTTTCTTTTTTACATACGTACAGTGGGGAAAAAAAGTATTTAGTCAGCTACCAATTGCGCAAGTTCTCCCACTTAAAAAGATGAGAGAAGCCTGTAATTGACACTATAGGTAGACCACAACTATGAGAGACAAAATGAGGAAACAAATCCAGAAAATCACCTTTTCTGATTTGGCAAGATTTTTTTTGCAAATTATAGTGGAAAATAAGTATTTAGTCGTCTAAAAACATGCAAGATTTCTGTCTCTCACAGACCTGTAACGTCTTCTTTAAGAGGCTACCCGTCCTCCACTCATTACCTGTAGTAATGGCACCTGTTTGAACTTATTATCGGTATAAAAGAAACCTGTCCACAACCTCAAACAGTCACACTCCAAACTCCACTATGATGAAGACCAAATAGCTGTCGAAGGACACCAGAAACAAAATTGTAGCCCTGCACCAGGCTGGGAAGACTGAATCTGAAATAGGAAAGCAGCTTGGTGTGATGAAATCAACTGTGGGAGCAATAATAAGAAAATGGAAGACATAGAAGACCACTGATAATCTCCCTCAATCTGGGGCTCCATGCAAGATCTTACCATGTGGGGTCAAAATGATCACAAGAACGGTGAGCAAAAATCCCAGAACCACACGGGGGGACCTAGTGAATGGCCTGCATAGAGCTGGGATCACCGTAACAAAGGCTACCATCAGTAACACACTACACCACCAGAGACTCAGATCCTGCAGTGCCAGACGTGTTCCCCTGCTTAAGCCAGTACATGTCCAGGTCCATCTGAAGTTTGCTAGAGAGCATTTGGATTATCCACAAGAGTATTGGGAGAATGTCATATGGTCTGATGAAACCAAAGTAGAACTGTTTGGTAGAAACACAACTTGTAGTGTTTGGAGGAGACAGAATGCTGAGTTGCATCCAAGAACACTATACCTACTGTGAAGCTTAGGGGTGGAAATATATCATGCTTTGGGGTTGTTTCTTTGCAAAGGGACCAGGACGACTGATCTGTGTTCATTAAAGAATGAATGGGGCCATGTATTGTGAGATTTTGAGAGCAAACCTCCTTCCATCAGCAAGGGCATTAAAGATGAAACGTGGCTGGGTCGTTCAGCATGATAATGATTCCAAGCACACCGCCAGGGCAACGAAGGACTGGCTTCGTAAGAAGCATATGAAGGTCTTTGAGTGGCCTAGCCAGTTTCCAGATCTCAACCCCACTGTAAACCTTTGCGAGAGTTGAAAGTCCATGTTGCCCAGCGACAGGCCCAAAATATCACTGCTCTAAAGGAGATCTGCATAGAGGAATGGGCCAACATACCACCAACAGTGTGTGCCAAACTTATAAAGACTTACAGAAAACGTTAGATCTCTGTCATTGCCAAGAAAGAATATAGAACAAAATATTGAGATTAACTTGTGTTATTGACCAAATACTCATTTACCACCATAATTTGCAAAACAAATCTTGCCAATCAAACAAAGGGATTTTCTGGATTTGTGTTCTCATTTTGTTTCTCATAGTTGTGGTCCACCTATGATATCAATTACAGGCCTCTCTCTTCTTTTTAAGTGGGAGAACTTGCACAATTGGTGGCTGACTAATACTTTTCTTCCCCACTGTACTTGTATAAATTGCTCTTAGAAATTGACAGCACTCTATTAGGTTTCCTTTAGACAAACCATTAATGAGTGATTATTGGAATGCTTATTCCCCACACTCACCCGAATAAACAAATTGGCAATCACTTGATGAATGAGAAAAGTACTCGTTTCTCGGGGGCAGTGATTTTTATGCTGTCGTAATTATTTTTATGATAACATAAAATATATATTGGCAGCATATAGCCTGTGTAAATAGGTGATGTGCTGCCAAGAACTATGACAATCAAGGCACACAGAACAATTTGTATTAAGGTAGCATGTTCATCAGCTTGTCTAAACAGTAGTATTCTGCGAGCGCTATTATGCTCGATGCTCATAATCAGCAGTTCAACTCATGTACTGAGTATAATGGAAGTCAAAAGGAACTCGAGCATTTTTCCTGAAGATCCTCCAGAAAAATGCTCAAGTTCGCATTGACTTTCATTAACGTTGTACTCGAGTTGAGCCCGTCTGAGCGTCCAACTGCTCGTTACGAGTACCAAGCATGCTGGTGCTCAATCATCACTACTAAACAAACCATTAAACATCTGCCTTCTAATTTGTATATTGCAGATCAGATTGAGCAATCTAAAGGAGCCATTGCACTGCTATGTAACCGAACAACTTGGCTTTTAGTATGTAAAGTTTGATTTATTTTTTAGTCATCACATTTATTTTGGGGATTTGAGACTCCTTTTTTTAGAGGTCAGCCAAATGTTTCTTTGGCTGACAGCTACTACACCTAACTCCTCCATAGGCATGGACATTTGGATTGGTCCTCTGACAGTGACTTATCTCCCAGGGGAACAAAAGAACAGACATTCTGAAATCCAACATATCTCATAATTATACCTTAAATTTGCCTTCAGACGAGAATCAGAACCCCAGTCCTTCCAGCTCCACCACCCCAAATAAACATTTTAAATACTTGTCCGACCCTGATAAATGGATTGAGCAGCTATGATCTAATAGTGTGTTAAGCCGGTTTGCCTGTTCTGACATCACACTCAACAGGAAATAAACTCAGTTCTCAATTTAGTTTTGGGCAGAAAGAAAATATGTAACGCAGAATTAGTAGTAGATGAATAAAGCATTTATCAAGCTAATACCAGTGGAGTTTTTCTTCTTGGAGTTCAAACACTTATCCATATCATTTTTCAGACCTAGTATCATTGAATGTTCTGAACAAGAACTGATTGAGCATATTTCTACATACCACCAGCACCTCCATTCCTTTTACATTACCCCGGGATAAATGGCCGGCAGTGGAGCACTAGTTTCTTGTTTTTTGTTTAGAATGCCTCCGTTGTGTTCAGGGAAGGGAGGCTGCTGCAGAACAGGTATTATCTTTATGTTTTAGGCCTCTTTTTATTTAGCAGCATTCTCGCTGGCATACAGTACATGTTGATGCTGCCCTGCTGGATTGCTCACATTTTTTCAGTTAAGAACCCTCTCTGTATTGCTTCTTCACATTTTGACTTTAGGAGGTATCTGTTTCAGAGAGGAAATGTAGCCTCATTTAAAAGGCTTTTTTCATTGTCTGGAATTCCAGTAAAAATATTGTACTGGCAGCCCATTGCGTTATACAATGAAATATTAATGTAATATAATATACTAACTCAGCTTATCTGTGCTTATGTATAATTTACTCTCTTACTATTTTAGCATATGGCACCAGCTTGGCACAAAATAAAAAAATATAAAATCTAAAAAATATTTTCATGTGATTAGTACCTTACACACAGTAAGGCTATAGTTTTAATCTTTGTTTTAAGTTATAAAGTCCTCATGTATTAGAATTATGTGTTAGGCTCTTAAGGGGGCTTTAGACGCTACGATATCGTTAATGTTTTATCGTCGGGATCACATCGTTAGTGACGCACATCCGGAGTCATTAACAATATCGCAGCGTGTGACACTTTTGTGCGACCTAAAATGATCGCAAAAGTGGCCAAAATCGTTTGCCGCGGAGAGGTCGTCCTAAAACAAAAAATTGTTTACCTCTCATTAGCGATGTTGTTCCTCGTTCCTGCGGTAGCACACATCGCTGTTTGTGACACCTCGGGAGCGTCGAATATCTCCTTACCTGCCTACACCGGCTATGTGGAAGGAAGGAGGTGGGCGGGATGTTACGTCCCGCTCATCTCCGCCCCTCCGCTTATATTGGCCACCTGCCGTGTGACATCGCTGTGACGCCGCATGACCCGCCCCCTTAGGAAGGAGGCGGGTCGCCGGCCAGAGCTACGTCGCAGGGCAGGTAAGTCCGTGTGACGGGGTTAAACGAGGTTGTACGCAACGGGCAGCGATTTGCCCGTGACGCACAACCGACGGGGGCGCGTACGCTCGCTAGCGAGATCGCAGCATGTAAAGCCCGCTTTAGTGTCTCTGTTGTAGATCCAGCAAAAATACAGACTACCTGTTCTATTGTGTCAAGTAAAGTTGCGGAAACAATGACTGAAACTAAACCTTAAGGTGGTCCATCTGCTGGTGGCTGACGTGCCAGGGCCCAGCAGCACATCCTTATCTTCATATTTCGGTTCCTATAAGGCTATATTCACATAGGGCTTTTTTGGTAAGTTTTTTTTTTTTCCCTGAACAAAACCTGATCTTGTGGCAGGAAATCTCATTTGAGTCATCTGTGTTTTTGGTGCATTTTTCATGCGTTTTTTTTAGTGGCGTTTTTGCTGCAGATTTGGTGCGGATTTGCTGCTTTTTTTTCTATAAAATGGGTTGTATCAATGAAAAAACGCAGCAAATCTGCAGCAAAGAATTGACATGGTCATTGTTTAAAAACCTGACCAAAAACGCAGGTATTTGACAAAACAGTCAGGAAATAAACCTGATGTGTTTGTGTGTGTGTGTGCATGAGATTTCAGAAATCTCATAGACTTTGCTGGGACTGTAAAAAACAGCTTTTTATTAGCAAGGATTTGCATAAAACCAAGGCAAATCTGCAGCTAAAAAATGCTGCAAAAACTTATCAAAAAAGCCCTGTGTGAACATAGCCTAACACAGGAATCCTCAACCTATTGGTTGGGAGACCAAGGTGGGCTTTGCACGTTACGACATCGCAAGCCGATGCTGCGATGTCGCATGCGATAGTCCCCACCCCCGTCGCAGGTACGATATCTTGTGATAGCTGGCGTAGCGTAAATTATCGCTACGCCATCTTCACATGCACTCACCTGCCCTGCGACCGACGCTCTGGCCGGCGACCCGCCTCCTTCCTAAGGGGGCAGGTCGTGCGGCGTCATAGCGACGGCAGGCGGCCAATAGCGGAGGAGGGGCGGAGATGAGCAGGATGTAAACATCCCGCACACCTCCTTCCTTCCGCATTGTGGCCGGCGGCAGGTAAGGAGATGTTCCTCGCTCCTGCGACTTCATACACATCGATGTGTGCTGCCGCAGGAACGAGGAACAACATCGTACCTGCCGCTGCACCGGCATTATGGAAATGTCGGAGCCTGCACCGATGATACGATAACGACGCTTTTGCGCTCGTTCATCGTATCATCTAGGATTTACACACTACGACATCGCAAGTGACGCCGGATGTGCGTCACTTTTGATTTGACCCCACCGACATCGCACCTGCGATGTCGTAGTGTGCAAAGCCGCCCCAACAGTCGCTCGTTGGCTCCTGATGTGTGTCTAATGGCTGTCTGCAAGCTGGTACATTAGGATAAAGTCTAGTAAATGGGTATAAAGAGAAGTCTCCAGATGGTGACATTTGTGAGTAGTCAGGAGAGCAGATCTGGATGCGCATCTGCTGGTGGACTGGAATATATTGCCACTTCGACGGGTGCTTCAACCTGGATGCAATAGTGTGGTTAGTTTGCTTAATGTGGGAACCCATAGTTGTATGTATGCCGCCTATAAAGGAGGGGGAACAAGGTTTTTGTGGGGAAGCTGTGGTTATCATTATACCGTCAATGGGGATCTAGGAGTCCCTACTCTATGCAGCCTTAGTGATTTAGCTACTTAGTAGCTCCAACGGGATCCATAGCTCCAACTATCCTCAATAGTCCAAGAAAAAAGGAATAGCCTTCTTCCAGCATAGGTCTTAACTTAGAAGTTAAAGGAGTTGTCCGACATAAACTCAAAAATTTTTGTTAAGCTAATCTGTGCTGTATTGTCATATTAATCACCCCTACATTGTTATTTTTTGTTTTCTAACTTTTGTTCCTCTTGAATTCACCCTTTATTCTCTGCAGCTTCTTGTTTACATTCAGATCCAGCAAACATGACCACTTCCTGTGCAGAACCTCAGTCAGAGCTGTCACCACCCACCCCAGTGTCCAGCCCCACCCCGGTGTCCAGATTCGCCCCCTGCACACACATTCCCTGTCAGTATATTCTGCCCCAGCACCTGACCTATTATCACTACAGCATTGCAAATAACAGCCCCACATCGGGCTCTGCACCGCACATGCACACATATGGCTCTGCACCGCACACATATGGCTCTGTACCGCACACGCACACATATGGCTCTGCACCGCACACGCACACATATGGCTCTGCACCGCACACGCACACATATGGCTATGTACTGCACACGCACACATATGGCTCTGCACCGCACATGCACACATATGGCTATGTACCGCACACGCACACATATGGCTCTGTACCGCACACGCACACATATGGCTCTGCACCGCACACATATGGCTCTGTACCGCACACATATGGCTCTGTACCGCACACATATGGCTCTGCACACGCACACATATGGCTCTGCACACGCACACATATGGCTCTGCACACATATGGCTCTGCACACGCACACATATGGCTCTGCACACGCACACATATGGCTCTGCACACATATGGCTCTGCACACACACACATATGGCTCTGCACACGCCCACATATGGCTCTGCACACGCCCACATATGTCCCTGCACACATATGGCTCTGCACACGCACACATATGGCTCTGCACACGCACACATATGGCTCTGCACACGCACACATATGGCTCTGCACCACCCGCCCCCCATCCCCATCCCCATCGGGAACACATGTAAGGAATACATACTCACCCGTCCTCGGTCCCCGCCGCTCCTGCACGTTCGCGCGCTGTCTGTGCTCTGACGTCACCACTGTGCTGAAGAGAGCTCAGACAGCGGGAGGGACAGTGATGAGAAGCAGCGCTGCGCTGCTTCTCATCAGCACTTTCAAATGTACCGGCATCTGTGATCTGTGATGCCGGTACATTTGAATGTGTGATCCTGAGCAGGGGCCCGGTGCTGGAGCTGACACCACGGCAGCTGCCGCCAGGCCCCGCCCCCAGGTCACAGACACCACAGTAGTGCAGGGGAAGGTTACTGGAGAGTAACAGGGGTGCGGGGGAATGTGTGGGAGGGTGCAGGGAAGGGGGCGGTGACTCCTCGCACTGTACAGCCCAGCAGGGAGGCGACATGCTGTTCCACATTTGCATGTCAACATGGCCCTGCCCATGTTGACATGAAATGACCGGAAGCAGCAAAATCGCGGCAGGAGCGGTCACATGACCGCTCTGAGCCGGGCTGACAGCAGGACAGGTAAGTGGTCACTATCTACTTACCTGCCCCAATGTAGCCCCATAGGGTAATAAAAAAAAAAAGTCAAAGAAGCCGGATAACCCCTTTAAGACTTGGCACTGGTAATTTGAGGGCATATATTTGGGCTGTGGTGTAAATGCTCCACCTCCGGATAGGAGTGCCTTCATCATGTGTACCAATCCAACTGGGAACAAAAAATGGAAGGATTTGAGAATTGATTCACTGATCTAAGTTGATAGGGGGGAAGCTTATACTGTATACATGTGTATACCATGTGTGACTGGGGTACTAAAGCACTCAGCAGTAAGGTCTGAGAATGGCCAAATAGTTTGTGTAAAAGGCCTAGCAGTTAATGTTTCATTTTGGTTGACAGTTGTGCAGTTTTTAGACAACATTCCTCTTTGTTGTTGCAGAATAACCAGATTGTTAAGTGAATGTAACTTTTCTAACTAGACTGTTGGGTTTAAAAGGAACCTGTCAGGTGCAATATGCTCCAAGAACCGCAAGCATTTTTGGGTGCATATTTCTAATCCCTGCCTAACCGTCCCAGCATATAGTAGCAAACATAAAGAGATCTTTAGAAAAACTATTTCTAAAGATCTCTTATGATATGCTAATGAGCGCAGGGACTAGTTGCAAGGGCGTTTGTTCCTGCTCTCATTCCGCCCGCTTAGCATGGTAGCATGCTCACAGGGGCGTTCTAACATGCTATTTAATGCCCATTGCCCGCGTCATTAGCGGTGACACATGTACATGTGTCTGTTGTCACCGCTTCAGAATGCTGGGTTTAGAGTCAGAGCGCACAATCAGACTGCCTGGCACTTCTGGTCATGTGCAGTAGACCTCTCTGAAGCCGGGATGCGTACATCTGGCTTCATAGTGCGCATGACCAGACGTCCGGTGACTTCTGATCATGTGCACTGACCCTAAGCCCGGCGTCTGAGGAGGTGATAATGGACACAGGTACACGCGTCACCGCTGATGATGCTGGGCAATGAGCATTGAGTAGCATGTTTGCACGCCCCTGTGGGCGGATTAGTCACGGGGATATAACTAGTCCCTGCGCTCATTAGCATATCATAAAGGATCTTTAGAAATACTATTTCTAAAGATCTCTTTATCTATGCTAGTGTATACAGGGACCGTTAGGCAGGGATTAGAAATATACACCCAGAACTGCTCGTGGTTCTGGGTGCATATTGCACCTGACAGGTTCACTTTAAGGTGAGGGTTCTGATTTTGTACACGTCATAGAAACACTTTATGTAATTAAGAAATTACTTAACTATAGCCTCCTGGAACTTATCAGACACCTTTTTTTACTAACTTTGCTTTTATGGCCATCTGTCTCTTTGATAAAAAAAAAAAAGACAATGGACATTATTTAGTGTATGGACCTGTTTGAATGGGATATTAGTGGACTATAGGATCCCACCAAAGCCTAACTAACTTTTGATTGACAAACCAAGAGGTGCTATAATGTGAAAGAACTGTAAATTAAAGGGGTCATCTGGCAGATACTAATATTATTTACTCATATTAAACCAGTCTGTACTATATTAAAGAATCAATAACCTGCAGCTGTAGCACCTCTTCTAGTGATTTGTTTAAGCCATGTGCATTTTTATATGCGGTTTTGATGCATTTTATTGGTGCCGTTTTGTCACAAAACTGCATGCCTATCCTTATGCCAGTAAAGTGAATGAGAATCCTGAAGTGTTGTGCACATGTTCCTTATGTTTTCCTTGTAGATTTGGTGCAGAAAATAATCTGCAGCATGTCAATTCTTGTTGCGTTTTTGCCTGCGTTTTTGAGCCCTCCACCCATTGTCTTCATTATGAAAAAAATGGACCAAAATCCCGGCAAAAAATGCAGTGTGTTTTCTTGCCAAAAGATGCAGAAAATGTTTGCACCAAATACTCCGCGTGCACACATACCCTAAAGCCAGCTTTTGTGGTATGGCGAGAGGACCAGGAAGAAGCCACCATCGGGGAACAGATAATTGTTTGAATTGGAGCTTTGGGGAATCGGTAATGGTGAATATCAAACTTTTTCTATTTTATACAGGATGGAGCCCTTTAAAAATATATTTTTATTGGCTGGACAACCCCTTTAACTTTTAATGGTCATACTGCAGCCTTTTTAGCTTTTGCATTTATGCCATAAAATGTTAGTATGTTATTTATAGTAGCCAGACCAATCTGGTATTTAGCAGGCATCCGTTATAGGTTTTCCAAGAATACGTTTCTGACCTATCCTTCTTATTATATTCAGGTTTTGTGTCCCTTTTAGTGTGTTATCTAGCTGAAACAGACATTGCAAGGTATTGTAATGCACTTGTATTAGTCTTTTGCCTGCATGTGTTTATAGGTAATGGCTTCTTAGAATCCATTTTATGTATTAGTAGAATGTGATGTCTGTTATAATGAGTAATTTCATCTCCTTTGATATGACATTTCCGCTTTCCTCCCCAGGAAAAGCATAAAACTTAGTGCAGTATCGGTGGTAAACCTTTAAAGCAGCGCCTTGATTAGAGCATTTGGCTTTTCTATTTTGGGTATGCAGTTTTATGATCTGGGATAATGGAATTGGCAATTATAATGCAACTGTTTAGACTGCAGGGATGGAAGGACGAATACTCAGTAATAATGCATTTATTTAATAAGAGAAATATGTAGTCTACGATAGGATACCATTAAGTAGACACTCTAAATTCAATACCATAAATGTATACATGGTAATCTTAAGGCTATGTGCCACGTTGCGTTCTGTCCATGCAGAAATTTCTGCAGCGATTTGAACAGCACACGTGCACAACAGTCCGTAATGAAAAGCCGATTTCATGCGCTCTGGATGCAGCCCCTCCCATAAACAGAGCGGGGGCTGCATGCAAAGTGCACGAAAGAAGTGACATGTCACTTCTTAAAACACAGCGCTTCGGCAGCAGCCGAATCGCTGCGTTCTAATACGCCACGTGGGCATGGATTAGGCACAATCTTCATAGATTGTGCTGGGGACGCAGGACGCATGCAGTTATGCTGCAGTGCAGAATGCAGCGTAACTGCATGAAAATATGCTACGTGGGCACATAGCCTAAGACTGGCATTTCAGACATTGAACAGACCCACTCAAAAAACTTTTCACAAAGTGTAGAAATGCATTTTTGTATATGGAAGCAATTTGCAGTGTGTTTGATTAATTGACTAAATCTAACCTATATACCACTGTACTATTTATTTTTATTACTGTTCTGTGCAGCAGCTTGTCCATCAAATCTCTGACACTCTAAGCACTTTATTTCTGCCACGCCATTTTATTGCTTGCTCCTGGCTAATCAATCTACTGCACTAGCAAATGGGACATGGCAAGGATGAGGGCAGGAAGAAAGCTACAGTAACATTAAGGCTTCACAGTTAATGTCGCTGCATTCGTTTTTTAAATTAGGTTAAGTTCAAAAGGTGATATTTTTTTTATTTTTTGTTCATTTTTGAACCTGCATATTTTAGCTTCCGTAAAAACCCCACAGCATCTTAGGTCACATAGACACTTTGAGTATTTGGTGAGTTTTTTACCTCAGTATTTGTGGCCAAAACCAGGATTGGATCAATTGGAGGAAAAGTATATTAGATACACTGGCACCATGTCTGTATTTATTACCCACTTCTGGTTTTGACTTATAATTACTGAGGTAAAAAACTCACCAAATATTGAATGAGTGTACGCAGCTGCATGATGAACTTCAATGACATGTAATGGTTACCCTTAGGCCCCGTGCACACGTTGAGTATTTGGTGAGTTTTTTACCTCAGTATTTGTGGCCAAAACCAGGACTGGATCAATTGGAGGAAAAGTATATTAGATACACTGGCACCATGTCTGTATTTATTACCCACTTCTGGTTTTGACTTATAATTACTGAGGTAAAAAACTCACCAAATATTGAATGAGTGTACGCAGCTGCATGATGAACTTCAATGACATGTAATGGTTACCCTTAGGCCCCGTGCACACGTTGAGTATTTGGTGAGTTTTTTACCTCAGTATTTGTGGCCAAAACCAGGACTGGATTAATCGGAGGAAAAGTATAATATAAACACGGGCACCATGTCTGTATTTATTACCCACTCCTGGTTTTGACTTATAATTACTGAGGTAAAAACTCACCAAATACTCAATGTGTGCATAGGGCTGCACGAAGAAATCTAGTGACATGTAGTGGTTACTCCTAGGACCCTTGCCCACATTCAGTATTTGAGTTTTTTTACCTCACTTTTTGTAAGCCAAACCCAGGAGTGAATAATAAATGCAGAAAAGGTGCCTATGTTTCTATTATACTTTTCCTCTGATTGTTCCACTCCTGGTTTTGGCTGACAAATACTGAAGTAAAAACTCACCAAATTTTGAACATTTGTATGCATGATGAACTCCAGTGAAATGTAATGGGTTACGCTTAAGACCACATGCACACATTGAGTGTTTGGTGTTGGTTGTTTGCCTCAATATTTGTAAGCCAAAACCAGGAGTGGAACAATCAGAGGAAAAGTATAAGGCCGGAGTCACACTTGCGAGTGACTCGATTCGCATCGCATCACCCGGCATGGCTGCACACTCTCTGGACAGGAGTGTCTCCAATTCATAAAAATACATGCAGCTGACCCACTCCAGTCAGGAGAGTGTGCGGCCGCGGCGAATGATGCCGATGCGAGTCACTTGCAAGTGTGACTCCGGCCTAATAGAAACAGGTCACCACTCCTGCATTTATTACCCACTCCTGGTTTTGTCTTCCAAGTACTGAGGTAAAAAACTCACCAAATACTCAACATGTGTAGGTTGCCTTACAGTTCCAGCAAAGTAGATGGGATTCATAGAAATTTCATGCCCACGGTGAGGTTTTTTTTTTTACTTTGCATTGTTTTATTGTTTGCGGTAGCGCGGAGATTTATGTGTGAATTCTCCCCATATAATTGCATTAAATGTGGAAAATCTGCATATAAAAACACATATAATCCACACATGACTGTAAAGTATTATAAGACCTATGACACACGGCGAGAAAAACGGTGCCAGAGGAATGCGATAAAAAAATCGCGTTCTCCTTGGACCAATATTACTCTATGGGGTAGCTCCCATGAGCGATTATTTTCTCAGCCCTAATCGGAATGAAAAAACAGTTGCAGCATGCTGCGAGTGGAATGCGATCCTGTTCCACTCGCACCCATGCAAGTCTATGGGGCATAAGATACATTGCACTGCTCTCGCGGGCAGTGCGATTCTCGCATCAGCCAGGAACGGAGGAGAGAGGAAGATAAATCCCTCCCTCCCCTCCGCAGCGCCGGCCCTCCCCTACGCAACTGTGCTCTGATCACACGATCGGACCATGTTCCATGATACTCTGCTCCCGCTGTGCTGCGAGCGAGTGCCGAGTGTTATGTGAGCACTCGCACAAATCCCTGTGTGGCCTCTGCCTAAAAGCAATACTAGCAACAAGTATCAAAAACAAAATCACTTTATATAAGGCCTCCTTCACACGTTCGTGTCTCCGGTACGTGTTTGGTCCGTTTCCTCACGTACCGGAGACACGGGCACCCATTAAAATCAATGGGTCTGCGCTCACGTGCGTGTTCTGCCATGGACTGTGTGTCCGTGTGGAGCATACGTGTGCCCGTGTGCTCCACACGTAGACATGTCCGTTTTTCTCCGGCATCACGGGTGTCACACGGAACGCAAACGTACCACACGGATGTGTTCAGTGTGACATGCTCCGGAAAAAGCACACGTGTCTGAGAAAAAAATAAAAAAAACTTTACTCACCTTCTCCAGCCCTGCTGTCTCTGCCGTTGCTGTCACTTGCTTCCGTCCACCGCTCATTACGCTCATTGCATATTCACTTCACTGCGGCCGGAAGCAGCAGCAGCGGGGAGTCAGAAGATCAGCACCACGGACAGCAACGCCAGGGACAGGTGAGCAGAAAGTTCCCGTTCTCCATGTGTTATCTCTTTTTGTTTAGTATGGGCGTCTATGGGTTATAGATGCCTGTGATGGATGCTATACAATGGTAACCATCTATTAATTGCCTACATCAATTACTTTAATATCTTTTTCTAACATTCATATACTTAATGTCTCTAGAAACTGGATGATGGCTATAAGCACAATGCGCACGTGCAGTAGTCTTCCAGGGAATCTGTGAGAAGGATATCACCCCGCAAACTATTTATGCATGTATGTTGTGCATGTAGCTCTTTCAAAGACCAGTCCGTTCCACATAAATCAGCGTTTTAATTGATATGCAAATAAGGCTGAAGAGCTGAAGCTTCTGTCACTCCAGCTCTATCCCCCCCCCCCAGTGCTGCCTCCTCCTGTGTGATTGTCAGCCACTATTCTGTGTTATTTTAGGGATAGGATCCGTCCATTAACACTAGAAGTCCCAGGAATTTCGAGCTCCATAGGGTTTCAATGGTAGAAATGTGAAATGACCCCTCTCTGGGACTTCTAGTGTTAAACAGGAGGAGGAGACGGCATTGGGTGGGCAATGGAGTTGGCATGACGTAGAAGGGATGTAGAAAGTTGGGAACCTTTTGGAAGGGGGTCCTCTCTTTAGTGGAGAGAGTGTATGGTGTGTGATTGTTGACAGACCTAGGTTTGCATGTTTTGGGCCACCTTGAAGATGGAAGCGACCCAGATGCTCCTATGTCCTGATTTTATCAGGCTTGAAAACTCCTGGCATTCCACTGGTTAGATGCTCAGCCTCCCGGTATAGACAAATTGAGATTCAGGATAAATAATATATATGTTTATACGAAACAGAAGTCTTTAAGCAAGTTTGAGAAAGTGTGGGGTCCTTGGATGGTCACTCCAGGGTTACTATCGAACCTATTACTTAGGCCTCCTTCACACGTACGTGTCTCCGGTACGTGTTTGGTCCGTTTCCTCAGGTACCGGAGACACAGGCACACGTAGACCCATTAAAATCAATGGGTCTGCGCTCACGTGCGTATTCTGCCATGGACAGTGTGTACGTGTGGAGCACACGTGTGCCCGTGTGCTCCACACATAGACATGTCTGTTTTTCTCCGACATCACGGGTGTCACACGGAATGCAAACGGGTCACACGGAACGTAAACGGACCACATGGATGTGTTCCGTGTGACACGCACCGGAGCAAACACATGTATCTGCGTGAAAAAAAAAAACTTTACTCACCTTCTCCAGCCCTGCTGTCTCTGCCGCTGCTGTCACTTGCTTCTGACCGCCGCTCATTATGCTTATTGCATATTCACTTCACTGTGTGGAAGCAGCAGCAGCGGGGAGTCGGCAAGACCAGAGACCGAAAATCAGCACCACGGACAGCGAAGCCAGGGACAGTTGATTAGAAAGTTCCCGTTCTCCATGTGTTATCACGAATAACACACGGAGAACACACGTGTGCCATAAACGCTGCACACTGAGGGCAAAACGCACCTTTGATACGTCCGTGAAAAATGTGCGGGATTTTCACGGACGTGTGAAAGATGCCTTAGAGACAGACTAGCTATAAATACTTACAGAGAGGAGGGAACCAGCACTGCCTATGAATAGCATGCAACAAATAAAAAGTGTAAAATTCACAAATTCATACCTATTGCAACATGGGAGCGGATCTGAGATGTCACAGGTATATGTGTTGCTTTTATATAGTTCTGCTTATTAAAATGTTTAGGATGCCGTATGGCACAATGGTTAATTATATTCTAGAGTAGGACCCCCCCCCCCCCCTATTGAGATTTGCCGTGACGTGGCAGGGGTGGCTCAAATTATTCATCAATTGTTTCCTAAAAATCTCATTGTGCATTATAGTACAGTAGGAATGAATTTGTGAATTTTACACTTTTGATTTGTGCATGTCAGTGCTGGCTCCCCCCTCTCTATAATGATAGCTATAAATACTGTCTTCTGCTTGATGCCGAATGTGTCAATAATGATACTCTCCGGATGGTTGCAAGATATGGAGGAATGTATTTCTGAATTGTTGCTTTTTGTAAGAGTGGGAATAGGTTTTATGTATTCATGGTGACTAGAAAAAAGTGCTGTATATCTTAAACTCAGAATTTAGTCTTGCTTCTGTAAGGATATACTTTACATTGGAAAATGTTTATTTTTCAATAAAACTGATCTGATTTAAAATGCTATAGAAATACTTCACCGCTGTATATTTGAAATGTAGGATATTTTTTGTCCTAATGCGGTAATGAAATGGTTTGTCTCAATTACGGCTAATCTCTAGCCAATGCATAACGTGGTGAAATTTCTTTCACGCCCTTTAATTGGTCTGATATTAGTATATCATTACTGTATCTGGGGATCATATAGCATTGACATCACAGTAGGATGTACAATTATATGACAGAAGAATCATTCAGACATCCTTTGGTAATTATAGCAAAGTCCTTGTATCGCCTGAGACCAAAGCTCCACATTATACTAAGAAATGAAATTTCTGGTTCATATAAAGGTGTGAGCTCCAAGCTGTTCTATGAAATCTTACGGTGGGGGAGGGGGTAAGTAAAACGCAGGGCCTGTGAATGGCAAGATTATATATAAAGGATATCCACCCAGAGGTCATTCTCTATTCTGCACCTGAGGGTGCTATCATTTCTAGCACACAGTTCCCCAAATGACGGGTCACCACAGTTGTGAAGAACATCACGATGATCAACAATGGCAGGTCTGACTTATCTGAGCAGAAAGCTTCCTCAAAAGCATGATATGTGATATGAGATACAACCAAAGCACAGAATAAAATCCATTGTGCTTTCTAACTGGGCAATAATTTTGATCTTCATCTATTTCTCCAGACATCAGCATGTATCCAGGGTTATGACAGTTTAAAATACTTCCATTTCTTAATTAAAATCAGCTTGTATCTGTATGGATAAAATATATACTTATCGATATGAAAGCTATTGCCTAGTCCGTACTTTTAATTTGTGTCCATCTCACTGCCCAAATATAAAATGTTAATGTATTTTAATAGAATAAAAAACAAACAGGCTGTTGTGGCCACATTGAGTTTTTAGTGAGTTTTTAACACTGCGTATATTCGCTGTGTCAACGATGCATCTTACTGTTACAGGCAATTTAAGGCCCTGTGCGCATGCTGCAGTTTTTGCCGCAGTTTTGCTTCATGAATTGCTGCAGAAAATGTTCATAACCTTTCTGCAGTCCTTCCCCAGAAAAACCTATGGTAAAAAAAAAATGGTGTGCGCACACTGCGTTTTTTTTCCCCTACAGGTTTTGCTGCAGAATTTCTGCAGCAAAAAGAATGTGCATGTCACTTCTTTTCCGCAGGTACCTATGGTTTTCGCCATAGATAATGGTAAAAACCGCAAGGAACAACCTGCGGAAAAAACGCAGCAAAACCGCGGCAAATTGCGGTAAAACTGCATGTGGTTTTCGGGTCCGGTTTGCTGCGTTTTTTTACCACAGGTGCGGTCATCTTTCAGAGGGTGCGGAATTTTCTTAAGAAAATTCCATTTTGTAGTGCGCACAGGGCCTAAATGGGATTTCTAGAAATCTGCCCACTGTGCTTCTTTTTTACTTAAGCGGGCTTTACACGCTACGATATCGCTAGCAATTGCTAGCGATATCGTACGCAAAAGCACCCGCCCCCGTCGTGCATGCGATTTCGTGTGATCGCTGCCACAGCGAAAATTATCGCTACGGCAGCGTCACACGCACTTACCTGGTCAGCTGCGTCGCTGTGACTGCCGAACAATCCCTCCCTCAAGGGGGAGGGACCTTCGGCATCACAGCGACGTCACCGCGACGGCAGTAATCGGCCGGCCAATCAAAGCGGAGGGGCGGAGATGAGTGGGACGTAACATCCCGCTCACCTCCTTCCTTCCGCATTGCAGCCGGCCGCAGGTAAGGAGACGTTCCTCGCTCCTGCGGTGTCATACACAGCGATGTGTGCTGCCGCAGAAGCGACGAACAACATTGATAATCAACCATTACCGATTTTTGGTTTTGGAACAACCTCTTCATGGTGAACGATTTTCACCAATTTTGAGGTCGCTGGTAAGTCTCACACGCTGCGATATCATTAATGACGCCGGATGTGCGTCACTAACAACGTGACCCCGACGATAAAACATTAACGATATTGTGGCGTGTAAAGCCCCCTTTAGAGTAAACTGACCTGCATTGCGTGTTTCAAATCCGCATCATGGCAATTTCTCTTGTGGGGCGCTGAATTTTATGTGCAGATTTTTCCTGTAGAATGGCTTAAAGAGAACCTGTCACCAGGATTTTCCCTTATAAGCTGCGGCCACCACCAGTGAGCTCTTATATACAGCATTCCAGGCTGCTATATGTAACATATAATAAAAGACCTTTATTATACTCACCTTAATTAAGACAACTAATTTTCTGATAATGGTTTCCATACATATCGGAAAAAAATTACTAAAACTGTTTTCACAGGCTCATCTTCTGTATATGTTGTGTATAGATTCTGTTTTTTAATTATGTTTTTGTTTTTTTTTTCTCCTCTCCCCAGTTATGCATAGAAATCCCTTTGGGATGGACATTTGCTGTCGGAAGGGTTCACGTAGTCCGCTCGAGCAACTCTACAATCCAACGCAGGTTGGTAATTAAATGCCCATCCTTTGATATGCCAGCCATACAGCTAATAAAATCATGTTGCCTTTTATTACATTTGGAGGACAGTCCAATGTTTGTGGTGGTCTCTTACTGTGCCTCCTGAAGGATACAAAACACTAGATTGCTATAAAAGAGATGTCCACTACTTGGACAACTCCTACTCACTCCCCTTCTTCGCCCCCGTAAAAATATATAAGCCTATACTCTCCTCTGGTGAGGCTGCAGTTCCAGTGATGTCTGAAACCGCGTTCCTGGGACCCACGTGACATTGTTATGATACGTAAGCCCTGCGACCAATCCACACCCAGCCTCTGACTGTCTGCCTTCAGACATTTGAGCAGGATGTGAGTGCTGCGCTGACTTCTTGCTCAAATGTTTGAAGATGTGGGGAAAGGAAGTTGGAAGTGATTTTTTGTGAGGCCCACATATCATAATAATGTCATGTGGGCCCCGGAAACGCAGCTTCAGACATCTCTGGATCTGCGGTGGCACCGGAGGCGAGTATAGGCTTAGTTATCATTACCGGTGCGCGCAAGGGAACTGAGAAGGGGTTAACCAAGTGGTGGACAACCCCTTCAACTTGTCCTTCAGCCTCTGCTTTTCCAAAGAGACTTGCAGTGACTCATTCCCATCTTTATTAAAATGAATAAGGAAGCCCAGCCTAGCAATCATGCATGTTTATGGTGGCATCAGAGACTGATATTTCATGTGGATGGACAGTTCTTTGAAGGGAGATTTCACTGTGAGCACTAAGGACAGGGACTGTATGAATTACTTGGTTCTCTGTGCAATGTTCCTTAATATGTATCCACTGTATCAATAATACTTAATTGAAGCATTATGCAGTAACCAACAGTATTACTTTTATGGTTACAGGTGAACTATAACATCAATTTATGTGTTCCTCTAAGTAGTAATATAACCATTCATGAGTCACTAATGATCCACAATGCATTATATTTGTTTTATTGTAACCTTCTGTTGCCCTTTTGGCTTGGAAAACATTTATTCTGGCAGCGAGAGAATGAAATGTCTCACACTAGTAAAATCGTTTATATATCTACACTCGCAGCTATAGAACATAAAGATGCACCCGTTTCTACTCAAAAAGGCATTTTGTTTTATGACCAAGGTCCAGCTAAATAATAATTTCACCAGACACCTCTCGTAATCGAATTCTCCAGCCTTTATGATACTGCAATCCTCCCGAAGTGATGACATTGAATTGTCATGATTCAGTCAGTGACTTTGTCCAAGGTTATATGGTGCTTATATCATACACCTGCTATCTTAGGATTTCAGTCAATGACAAATCTGAAAGTAAAATATTTTCATAAAAGGAACCTGTCACATCAACTAGCACTATTAAACTGCAGATATTGGGTTAATCATTTTAGGAACGTGCCCGGTCGTCGTAGTGAAAGCATGGCACCCGGGACAAAATTAACTCTATTCCTAATAGTTGTGAACCTGTGATCTGACCACTCTTGCCAGCTTGCACCATTGACTAGCAGTTGACTCTCTGGCCCCAGCTCAGGGGCACCTGTGTAAGTAATATAAAGAAATTTGTGGATACAGCTCACCCTATCCAATATGTTTATTGTTCAGTCCGGTTCGTGGCCAATGCACTCCACTGGGTATAGATAAGGATCGTGAGCTATTAAAGAGCTGTGTTGAAAGTGATGAAAAAAGGTTTTTCAATCCAACAAAGCAAATTAAAAACAAAAAAATCAGATATTTTTCTATGTCCAAGCTACAATTTTAATGAAATCACAATAAAAAGGTTTCTGTTTCTAACTTTGCTGGTATGAAAAACCTTTTATGTCGCCCCTGTGTAAATCCAGATCCCTTTCCAGGTGTTAAAAGCTGAAGGCCAGGGATGGAGTAGCTTGCTCTAAAGGCCCAGTCACGCACAACGACTTACCAGCGATCCTGAAAACGATGTGACCTGATAAGGATCGCAGGTAAGTCGCTGGGAGGTCGCAGGTGAGATGTCACACAGTCAGATCTTACCAGCGATGCAGGAACAATACAGGTCGCAGTAGCGACCTGTATAACGATCTCAGTAGTCACTGTGACCCTGTCACACAGTGTCAAACACAGCGATGTGTCCTGCTCAGCAGGACATCACCTTTGAAGAAAATGGCCTGGACCATTCTTCAACGACTAGAGATCTCACAGCAGGGGCCTTATCGCTGGTAGATGTCACACATAACGAGATCGCTAACGGGATCGCTACTGCGTCACCAAACGGTGACTCAGCTGCGATCTAGCTAGCGATCTCGTTATGTGTGACAGTACCTTAAGCCTATCTATGGTGACCATTTCTGGAACTATTGGGCTACTACTGACAGGGCCGCGTGATAATCATGTACATATGTAAAAAAATGCTTCAAGGAAAAATATGGTTCCATGTATAGGGTACAAAAACTCACCGTAGACTCGTATTACTGAGCCATGGACTCACTAAGTGCTTCCACACAGTCTCTGCACGTGATTTTGTCATGTCTAAGGGTACCTTCACACTTTAGCAATGCAGCAGCGATCCGACCAGCGATCTGACCTGGTCAGGATCGCTGCTGCATCGCTACATGGTTGCTGGTGAGCTGTCAAACAGGCAGATCTCACCAGCGACCAGTGACCAGCCCCCAGCCAGCAGCGATGTGCAAGCGACGCTGCGCTTGCACGGAGACGGCGTCTGGAAGCTGCGGACACTGGTAACTAAGGAAAACTTCGGGTATGGTTACTGCTTAGCGCTGGCTCCTTGCTCTCCTAGCTACAGTACACATCGGGTTAATTAACCCGATGTGTACAGCAGCTACATGTGCAGAGAGCCGGAGCCGGCAGCACAGGCAGCGTGAGAGCTGCGGAGGCTGGTAACTAAGGTAAATATCGGGTAACCACCTTGGTTACCTGATGTTTATCTTGGCTACAGCTTACCGCAGCTGCCAGATGCCAGCTCCTGCTCCCTGCTCGCTTCATTTCGTCACTCTCTCGCTGTCACACACAGCGATCTGTGTGTCACAGTGGGAGAGCGCCTTTGAAGAAAACGAACCAGAGCTGTGTGTAACGAGCAGCGATCTCGCAGCAGGGGCCAGATCGCTGCTCAGTGTCACACAGCGAGATCGCTAATGAGGTCACTGCTGCGTCACAAAAAGCGTGACTCAGCAGCGATCTCGGCAGCGAGCTCTCTGTGTGTGAAGCACCCCTAAGATATCTAAAAGTAGCTCCTGAAGTAATGATATTTGCTTTTGGATCTTCCATATAATCCTATCTGATCAACTGGAGTCTAGATCAAACACTAAAGCTGGGGTTTACACACTGCAACATCTCAAACGACATCGCTGTAACGTCACCGTTTTGGTGACGCAATAGCGATGTTGTTTGCGATGTTGCAGTGTGTGGAACCTATCAGCGACCCGGCCCCTGCTGTGAAGTTGTAATCGTTACAAATCGTTCAGGACCATTCCTAGGTCCTTTGTTTCCCGCTGTGCAGCATGAAGTTTCAGTGTGTGAAGACTTTGCAGCGACTTTGTTAGCAACTTCCCTTTCAAAAGGCTGCTTATCAACGTCCCCAACAACCAGCTAGGTCGCTCTGCAGGTCCGGATCACTGTTGAGTTGTTGGCCAGGTTTGCCTGTTTGAACGCTCACCAGAGACTTAGCAGAGACTTAGGGAGGTCGCTATTGCGTCACCAAACCGGTGACGTTACAGCGATGTCCTTTGCGATGTTGCAGTGTGTAAACCCAGCTTAACAGGCTAGGTAATGTATTAACAATTGATGGTTTTTTTGCTCATTCACCACCCAAAAAATAACACAAGTGAAGACCTACAGCAAGAAAAATCCAGAATTACTATTTATTTTGTAGAGTCCAACGCCCAAAAAGTGTAATAAATAGGGATGATCGAATACCTTAAATATTAGACTTCGCGAATATTTTCTGAATAGGTCGCCGCTAATCGACTATTCGTGAATATTCATTGCGCAATGTAAGTCTATGGGAAACCCGAATAACAACTATTCGGAACTATTTGGGCTTCCAATAGACTTACATTGCGCATCGAATATTCACATAGCGGCGAGCTAGTCGTCGGATATTTGCGAAGCCGAATATTTGAGGTATTCGATCATCCCTGGTAATAAAAAGTGAGATCTTAGTTACTTCAAGTATATTTGATCAAATCTTCATGACTTACATGGTGTGGATGGGGCTTATAGCAAGTCCGCTCCATTCCGTGGACAGAATAAGTACCTGATTGCGCTGTTTCGGTCTGTATTGACGACCTTAATGAAATGCATGTAGATTTCATTGAATGAATTGTATATTTTAGCCTCCTGACACAAATTCAATCCTGGACAGAATTAATGCATGACAAGCTTGTTAATTGTTTAAATTAGGTTTTCTGTAATTTCAACGATGAAATGAAACCAAAAGTTTGAGCTGACATTACAAACATATTTTTGTGTTAATTCTGTAATCTCCTTTCCAAATCAATTTATACATGAATGAAATAAACAAATGCAAATATTGAATGATTTAAGCAAACACCTTTTTTTAGTAATATTCTCTATGCCATTACTATACCATTTTACTATAAGTCTTTCTAAACCATACATTTATTTCATACCTTCTATAATCTGTTTAAAAACAACTTGCAATAAATTAAATTCTTAGGGTCGGTTCACACTGCATATTTTTCCACTTCAGGAATCATTTCTGGCAATTTCTCTGTGTTTTGTAAGCCTAAAGTGTTTTGTTTTTGTTTTTTAATGTTTTGATTGTTTTTTTAAGTGCTTTGTCTAAGTTTTTTCAAAAGCATTTTTTAGTAAATATTTTTCAGCGTTTTTGACCCTTTCTTTCCTATTTTACCATTGTTTTGGATGGGGGGGTTATAAAAAGAAATAAAAATTAATTGATCAACTAAAAGAAAATCATTTTTAAGGTGAGAACCTTTATAAATGGCTCAATGATGCCATGAGTCAATTTAGCTATTTCAATTATATCTATTGTATAGTATCAAGTGTTTTCCTAGCGGAAATCACCTGCAAAATGGACATCATTTCTAAATGTTTGGTGTCTTTGCAAGTCCGATGTATTTAATAGACGCTTAAAAGCCTGACCATATGAACTGCAAATTGTTTTTTCATTGAGAAAGGATGATTATTTTTATTTATTTTTTTTTGTGTCCGGTTATTGAGTGCCTTTTCCGGCCTTTTTTTTTTTTTTTTTTTTTTTAACTAAGCCACTCAAAAAACACTAGAAAAAATTGCAACGTGAACATACCCTTATACTCTCCTTTCCATTCCAAGCTGAAAAAAATGTATTGCCCAAACAAGTCTTGGTATAGTTGTCTACTAATACCGGACCACTGATGAGTGATGTACAGACAGGGTATAATGCCGCACCACCGTGATGAAAGACAATCCAGGATATAATGATTGTGACTTATTTCTACGCGTTTTGGAGGACTCCCTCTCCTTCTTCAGGAAAAATCCCATGTCCGGGCATCTATCTAATGTACTGTGTGTGCTTGGGGGCCTCCAAAATTATCTATAATGGTAGATTTATCAGTATAAATTTCACCAGACGTGGCATAATTAATCTAAGTCTGTCCTTTATGACTAGCTTAAAATTATGCTTTTTGTACATTCGAAGTTTGCTCTGTGTAATATTAATTAGTATTGATATGCCCAATGGCAAGAAAAGACAAATGTGGCAGGTTAAGCTTCAGTGCCTACCTATTGTCCTCAAGGGAGGTAGCCAGCCCCCAGAAGTCAATTTAGAGACATATTCCCAGTGGCATAGCAAAGGGGGGGGCGGATGGGGCGGTCCGCTCCGGGCAGCATGTGTCGGGGGGCGGCATTTTTTACCCCCAAAATGCCCCATCTTCACCGCACACACGCAGGCACCACAGCCCCCATCATTACCGCACACTCCCAGGCACTACTGCCCCCATCATCACCGCACACACTGGCACTACCTCAGTGACGTCCCCGCTGACAGCGCGATTCACTTCAGTTTCTGCGTGGAGCTCACAGGAGTGGCGGTGTTCTACTGCCGCTCCTGTCCGCTTCCGATGTAGCAGAGCTGAAAGCGTCGTGGGACCTCGTGTGGATTACGCCAGACCTGGAGGGGTATTTGCGGGTTAATAAAGTGGGGAAAGAGGGTGGGTTTTTTTGTCTTTTATTTCAAATAAAGGATTTTTCGTTGTTTGTGTTTATTTGCTTTCACTACAGATTACTCATGGGGGTTGTCTAATAGACACCTGCCATGATCCACCTAGGACTTAGTGGCAGCTCTGAGCTGCCATTAACTCCTTATTACCCTGATTGCAACCGCACCAGGGCAATTCGGGATGAGCCGGGTAGAGTCCCGGGACTGTCGCATCTAATGGATGTGGCAATTCCGGGCGGCTGCTGGCTCATATTTTTTAGGCTGGGGGGCTCCCCATAACGTGGGGCTCCCCATCCTGAGAATACCAGCCTTCAGCCGTGTGGCTTTATCTTGGCTGGTATCAAAATTGGGGGGGACCGCACGCCGTTTTTTTTTTACGATCTAGACCTGCCCATCGGCGGCGTGTCTGACTGCAACCAATCATAGGTGCCAGTGGGCGGGGGAAGCAGGGAATACGAGATGAAATAATGAGCGGCTGGCATTTTCAAAACCGGAAAAGCCGCCGGAGCTTTGTGACACCTTGCAGCGCCACGCCGATGATCGGTGAGTATGAGAGAGGGGGTGAGAGAGAGAGACCCACCGACAGATAGAAAGACCGGCCGACAGAGAAAGAGAGAGACCGACAGACAGAGAGAGATAGAGAGACCGACCGATTGCAAAAATGCTGCAAAACAACGATCCATTTGTTTGGGTTTTTTTTACAGTTTTACCGGCGGCAGGCTATTGGTAACGATCAGCTGATCACCCTGTGGCCGGGCGATCAGCTAATCGCTCTCAAAAGCCGGCCGATTTAGCTGATCGCTCTCAAAAGCTAGCCGCCTGGCGATCAGCTGATTGTTTCCAAAAGCCGGCCGATCAGCTGATCGCTCTCAAAAGCTGGGTGATCAGCTGATAGCACTGGGTGATCCACTGATCGTTCGACCGCATGCGCAGTGAAAAAAAAGGGATTTCGCCGCTCAGAAAACGCTACATGCTGCGTTCCTGCTACCCGACGGTCAGTCGTTCTATGACTGATCCGTCAGGCGGCGAATGCAACGCAGACACATTAGTCGCAATCCATAGTCCATACAAGTCTATGGGAAACAGCGCAAGCCGTTAACGCACTGACTAACACAAGTGTGAAAGTACCCTTATCGACGGCCAACGTAGCGGGGCGGCAAATTTGACAACCGCCCCGGGCGGCAAAAAGAGTTGCTACGCCACTGCATATTCCCCTCTCCTCCTTGAACACCGGTACAGGGTTGGTGGAAAGGTTGGGGGAATAGCTCTCAAACAACACATACACTTCACCAGTGTGATTGTAATTGTAATTGTTCCTTTGCATGAATACCTGAGTAGATTTGGAGCGGTGTTTTGGATAATTGTCTTGCTGAAATATCCATCCCCTGCATAACTTCAACTTCGTCACTGATTCTTGCACATTGTCAAGAATCTGCTGATACTGAGTTGAATCCATGTGACCCTTAACTTTAACAAGATTCCCGGTGCCGGCATTGGCCACACAGCCCCAAAGCATGATGGAACCTCCACCAAATTTTACTGTGGGTAGCAAGTGCTTTTCTTGGAATGCCGTGTTTTTTTGCCTCCATGTATAACGCCTTTTTGTATGACCAAACAACTCAATCTTTGTTTCATCAATCCACAGGACCTTCTTCCAAAATGTAACTGGCTTGTCCAAATGTGCTTTTGCATACCTCAGGCGACTCTGTTTGTGGTGTGCTTGCAGAAATGGCTTCTTTCGCATCACTCTCCCATACAGCTTCTCCTTGTGCAAAGTGCGCTGTATTGTTGACCAATGCATATTGACACCATCTGCAGCAAGATGATGCTGCAGGTCTTTGGAGGTGGTCTGTGGATTGTCCTTGACTGTTCTCACCATTCTTCTTCTCTGCCTTTCTGATATTTTTCTTGGCCTGCCACTTCTGGGCTTAACAAGAACTGTACCTGTGTTCTTCCATTTCCTTACTATGTTCCTCACAGTGGAAACTGACAGTTTAAATCTCTGAGACAACTTTTTGTATCCTTCCCCTGAACAACTATGTTGAATAATCTTTGTTTTCAGATCATTTGAGAGTTGTTTTGAGGAGCCCATGATGCCACTCTTCATAGGAGATTTAAATAGGAGAACAACTTGCAAGTGGCCACCTTAAATACCTTTTCTCATGATTGGATACACCTGCCTATGAAGTTCAAAGCTCAATGAGGTTACAAAACCAATTTAGTTTAGTTTAGCTTCAGTAAGTCAGTAAAAAGTGGTTAGGAGTGTTCAAATCAAAAAATTGATAAGGGTGCCCATACTTATGCACCTGTCAAATTTTGTTTAAATGCAGATTGCACATTTTCTGTTAGTACAATAAACCTCATTTCAATCCAGAAATATTACTGAGTCCATCATTTATTAGATATGTGAAACTGAAATAGCTGTTACAAAAACCCAAATTGTTATAAAGAAAAAAGGTTAACATTAATAGGGGTGCCCAAACTTTTTCATATGACTGTATGTACATTTTCACCCTATTACACTCATATGACAACTTGCCGATAGAAGCAGTGTAGAACTAATGAGTAACAGAGTACTACAGCTTCAATGATTTAATTATCAATACCTGTCTTACAATTATATTCAAGGAGTAGTATGTTAAAATATTGGCCTGATGTATTGTAACACTTTCCTAATAGCCAGGGAGGCTATGCATACTCTACTTAGGAAATAATTATGTAATTAAGAACTACCAGGTCTTCTTAATGTTGTAATAGTTTTGTTAGGTTCAGTAGGTGAGGTGGATCATCAAAGCCCAAGGTCGGAATGGGCACAAGGGTATTGGGTGTTGGTACAGTAGACAATTGAAACATGCAGGAAAAGGAGATGTCCTGGAGACCGCTGACAGGTACCAGAGGTCTTTGAAGCCCTGAAACAGGTAGCAGAGGTGCTGGAAGCTGCAGGCAGACAGGAGACATTCTGGAGACCACAGGCAGGTTGTCGTGCACAGACAGTCTTAATACCAAGACACAGGTGTGTGCCTTGGTATGCCTAAGGAGGTTATCCTATGGAAGCACACTGGGCTACTTGCAGGGGCATAACGACCGTGGTCACAGAGATTGCTACTACAATCAGGCCCAGGGGTCCTGCCTGCCCGAGTCCTTGATTCAGATGGATGTGTGTCTGCAGGCACCCATCCAGCTAAAATGCATCACAGCACAGAGACCCGTTGGGTTCCTGCACTGTGAGGTGCCAGCCGCCGATTAAAAGCCATGAATATTCACTGCTCCCCACGCACACAATACAGGGCATGGGGAGCAGAGAATATTCTGACAGCTGCCGATGCTGTAAGTGGCCGCGCATGACACTGACGTATTTCACTTTGCCACTTACATGCTGGTCAGTTGCCGGCATGCCAGCGTCGCAGGAGGATGCCGGAGGAGCGCAGGAAGGTGAGTACAATTGTTTTTTTATGTTTTGTTGGTTTATCTTTTACTGTGCGTGTGGCGCGGTGGGGGGGCTATATACCATAATGAGGTGGCTATATACCTGGACGGTTGCTGTATATCAGGATGGGGACATGCTTGAGACATATACAAGGATATGTGGTGGGGAGGGAGTTATACAGAGGTTATGAATTATGAGATCTCCATGGCAGCAAAATTACTATCCCTTTAGTGATCATCTCCTGCTGATTTAATCAGTCATTTTATCAAAATTACAGCAAGCAGCCCAGTAATTGACAAATTGATGGAATCCGGGACTCTGTCTCCACATCATGCTGTTCCCAGTTGAAGTAGCAAAAACCTGCTGACAGATTGAGCTCCATATAGCCCTATTATACTAATTGGGGCTCACTAATAAATTCTGCATGTTAAGCTTGCTAGGTAACAGCTGCTTAGCAACAGACCCCTGGGTCACTTTTATAAGTGCTGACAATGCTTTTTACCGAAGTAAGGTGCAAAAAAGTATATGTCACCATAACCATAAAAACACTAGTTTTCTTGCAAATATCTAATCTTAGAACTGCTGTGAAATCTATTTATCTGCAGATGTATAGCTGTTCTCAATCCATTTAATGTATGGTCCAGTAAATACTGCATGGGTCCATAAACTTCTACTGAGTCTGACGATTGTAGTATACAATATATGGTGTATAGTTGTATATGGCAAAGACTTAAATTTGTCACATACATAAAAACTATTTTACCTAGAGTATGAACCAAACAAAAAAAAATGTCAATGCCATCAGTTATAAAGACCCTTGTCTACATAAAAATATGTATTTTCTGTTAATTTAGTACCTATTCAGAGTAGATATTTAAAAGAATATTTACGGTAAGGTCAATAGTTACAAAACTTTGAGCGCACACACATGTGCATTCTCTTTTTGTCACGCTCGCCGGGTGTAGCAAGCGTGATGAGGTGCATCCAGACCTCCGTGCATTTGATGCACAACAAAAAACACATAAAAATGGGGGGCATCGGGGACACAAAAACAACGGGAGGCCCTGGAACTAGTGAGAGGGACTGGTGGGCACCTCCTAACCTCACCTGCAACTGTCCCTCCTCTCCTCACCAGTCCCTATACAGTCTCCGCAACAGTCACCGAACAGGAACCTGGGACCCTCAGAAGACCATATAGTAACCCTGACTAGTGAGGGGCAGGTGGGGTTCACTAGACCTCACCGCTGCACTAACAGCACACCAGGGAAGTAAAGACAAGCAGGGAGAAAATTAACAAACAAAAGGATATAGTCTTAGCACAGGAACTTGACTTGCAAGAACCTTCCTCAAAGGCGGCCAGGACATAAATGACTTTGTATCTTCAGCAGAGACTGCTGGGATACACCACTATATAATGCTGAAGGGTGTGACTACTCAGTTAGTGCAGCTAATCACTCAGCAAGGAACTGCTTTGGAAGAGCTGCAATAGCAAAATTGGCACTTAACCACTTCAGTGCCAAGAGAAATTAAACCCATTTAAATGAAGAGAGAGAGATGAGAGGCTCCAGTCCAAAAATTGTCATTGGTCTCAACATGCAGGGAAACGATTATGACGCTTTTTAATTTTTTTTTTTGTACTGTATCCACATAAATAACCCATTTCATATCCTAAAATCACACACAATTATTGGGAATGATTGGGTGAGCTATTAACCAGAGCACACATAGTGGTTGCATGGTCAGTGATTAAAGCGGGCTTTACACGCTACGAGATCGCTACAGCGATCTCGTTGGGGTCACGGATTTTGTGACGCACATCTGGCCGCTGTAGCGATCTCGTTGTGTGCGACTCCTAGGATCGATTTTGGATCGTTGTAAAAACGTCCAAAATCACTCCTCGTTGACATGGGGGGTCCATTCTCAAATATCGCTGCTGTCGCGTGGGCGAAGTTGATCCTCGTCCCTGTGGCAGCACACATCGCTACGTGTGACGCCGCAGGAACGAGGAACCTCTCCTTACCTGCCACACGCCAGCAATGAGGAAGGAAGGAGGTGGGCGGGATGTTCGTCCCGCTCATCTCCGCCCCTCCGCTTTATTTGGCCGGCCGCTTAGTGACGTCGCAGTGACGTCGCTGTGATGCCGAACGTCCCTCCCCCTTGAGGGAGGGATTGTTCGGCAGTCACAGCGCCGCCGCCGACCAGGTAAGTGCGTGTGACGCTGCCGTAGCGATAATGTTCGCTGCAGCAGCGATCACCAAATATCGGCATAACGATAGGGGCGGGTGCTATCACTCTCGCCATCGCTAGCATCGGCTAGCGATGTTGCAGCGTGTAAAGCCCGCTTTACTCTAATTTTACTCTTGCCTTTCACACCTGTCTTATGTTCTTACTATTGTATTTTCATATATGTGCATACTATTGTCTTTTCACACATCTTCTATGTGCCTTCTGCTGCTTTTTTCACACCTGTCCTTTGCTCTTACTATTGACTCTATACATGTTTGTTATTTGTACTTATGCAAGTTGCCTGTTCAGAGAGGAAGAAAACTTGACCTCTAGTGTCACTGTGCCGCCCCCGTGCCAGCAGCCGGCGCTGCTTGGATCCGGGCCTTCAGGGGTGGTGGCTCGAGGATCTCCGGACATGGGGGTCTCGCGGACACGCCGAATAAATGGGGGGACGTATATGTACGGGCTGGGCCGTATTAAGTTTTTGACGCCACCCACGGTGTGTGGTGAGGTGGGACACCACCGCTGCTGTTACGGGGCACCCGGGGGACATGTTGTGCAGCAAGTTGTTAACCCCTCCGTGGGCAGGGATGGTGGCCCCGGGATCCGGTCGGCGCGTGTAGGGGATGTGGACCACAGGGGGTGCTGGTGTACTCACAGTTAGTAAAACACACAAGTCTCTGGTAAACCAAGGTGATGGTGGCCGGAGCCACGGCCAGTTGCATTCTGGTCCCCCACCCGGCTGGTGGTCTCTATCCTTTTCCTGCACTGCTGTATGTAAGATGGACTTTCCTAGTGTGAAACTTAGGAGTCCGCACCGGCTGGATGTGGCCTAAGGAGCCGTGCCCGCAGACGCTGGCCCGTGGGATCTATGGGCCCTGGCGGTGACTTCTTATCCCTAATTGGTGGACTGTTGTCTTCTATGAGGGACTTTGGGTGGGACAGGACCTCTAGTCCTGGCCTTAATCAGTTAATTAACCAGCTCCAGTTAGTTCTGGTTCTGGCTTCAGGGTCCGAGTACCCCCCTTTTGTGCTACGGTTTCCGGGTCAGTTCCCCGTGTCGGTACAGGCGGGCTACAACCCTGTCCCAGTTCACCTCGGTTCCACCGAGCCGTCTTCCCATCTCCTGCTGACAGAGACCACCGTCTGCCTCCTAGCCAGTAGCACCAGGGCTCCTACCCTGGTACCGTTCAACTTGGACTTCACTGCTGGAGCTACCCTTAGCTCCAGCCCACACTCCTCTCCAAACTTCTCTCTGACCTTGACTACTCTTTTTCCCGCCACGGGCTGTCTAGACCCCTTGGTGGGCGTGTCCCAACCGCCTGGTCACGCCCACTGGTGTGTCTATTTTTCCCTAAGGGGGGGGCTGACTAGGGATTTCTGGTTGGCTGTGTGTTTACTAATGAGGGAAGGTGTTATGCAGGGGCCTAACTATGACTACCTGGTTTTGCCAGGGTGTCACACCACCTACTGGAAGTAGCAATCCTAAAGGTCAATATCGACCCTTTAACGAGCCTTGGCATATGACTTGGTATAAAAAGCCAAACCAGAATCTCAGTTTGCAGACACCGGTTTTTGGGGTATTGCCCCTCATCAGTGCAAAGTGTAAGATCTAATTTCGCTATATGAGAGGCTAAGGCTATCTTCACACATTGCATTTTTGCTGTTTTTTTTCATGAGTTTTATGCAAATTTAAGGCTGCTTTTTACAGTGCTAGCAAAACCTCTGAGATCCCATGTGGACGCAGACTTGCGTCTTTTTTTTTTTTCTTACTGAAATGGAAAACTGCTGCATTTTTTTAAAGAAACAGCATGTCAATTCTTTCAGCGGTTTTAAATATTTATTTTTTTTACCGTTGAAAGCAATGACAAAGTAAATAAATGTAACAGCTGCGTTTTTGCTGTTTTTGTGGTGAATGAAACTAACTTTATTTAAACATGTACTGTAGACAAATGACAAACTAAAAACATAGCCAAAAAAGGCAACCAAAAACTCAACAAAACCTTCTTTTTGGAAGCAGCAAGAGAACAGGTGTTTGCTGCAGAAAAAAATCAGCAAATGTGCAACATCGCCTGAGATCTAAAGGGTAAGGTTTCTACCTGTGGAGACTGACATGTCAGTATGAGGAGGCTGATATGTTGTATAATATTCCTTTATGACTTTAAATATTCAAGTTGTATCTTTAGAGAGGATGAGGACTTGAAATCTAATGCCACTTATTGGAAAGACCAATCCTAAAAGTCAATATTGATCCTTTAGCGAGCTTTGCCACCTGACGGGATAAAAAGCCAAACCAGAATCTCAATTAGCAGAAATGCTGTTTCGGGGTATTGCCCCTCATCAGTGCAAAGTTAAGATCTGATTTGGCTATATAAAAGGCTTAGGCGGGCTTCACATCTGCGGTATTCTGCTACAATGCCGTATCTGGCACAAATGCGTTTCACTTCAATGCATTTCCTATGGACTCACAGCAAGTTCCGGTCACATGCGGTTGTGTCTGATGCACGCAACCGCTTGTGACCGGAACTTGCCGCCAGTCCTTAGGAAATTCATTGAAGTGAAATGCATTTGTGCCGGATCCGGCATTGTGGCAGAATACCGCTGGCTGGGATCTAAGGGGTAAGGTTTCTCCTTGTGAAGAGTGACATGCCAGTATGAGGAGACTAATGCCTGCAATGTTCCTCTAGGAAATTAAATATGCAAATATTGTCTCTTCAGAGCCAAAGAAGACTTGATCTCTGGCGCCACCTATTGGAAGTAGCGCCTGACACCACTGATGTGTTTTGTACTATACACTGCATTCACTATGACTTTTTCTTTTTTTTTTTTAGACATACTTATCCACGTCACTAACCAGCCTCCATTATTCACAATAACGGACACAAAGTACATTTTCACATTTAAAATTCCTTGAGGAGATTAAATCACTTCCAATTACCATCTTAAAAAAACGCTTTGTACACTGTGCGTTTTGTATTATTCCAATGAATATCCAATAAACCATGAAGCAAATTTTCTTGATAGATTTTTTTTTCTATCATTTTGTCATGCAGATCCTCTTTGTATCCAAGAAATCAGAATACAAACAATCCTTTTAATCTAATATTGCTCTCCTGTGTTACTAGTACTTCCATCTGAACTCTGATTGCTTATTTTCAGATATGAGAAGAGGGGTCAGAGTTTCAGATCATCCCTTATACCTAAGAAAATGTGAGAATTCTTGGAACTGGCCTGAACATTGAGCAGTGGCAGAACTTGAGGCTTGTGGGGCCCAAATTCAAAATCTCCAACAGGGACCCCAACTCTTACAGCTATTTTAATATTTTCTCCTATGAACCAAAGAAACTTTTTGGTCATGGGTGCATGTTACCATCAAGCTTCACAATTCCTCACAGTAATGGCCCCACAGTCATTTAGAAAATCTGAAAATGGCCATTTGAACTCACGCCGAAGATCAGGCTAGTAGCTAAAATTTGTCATTTTGCTTTACTCTCTTTACTTACCGTATATTATGTCCTTTATTCAAGATATTGTAAGATGAATGTACAAACAACCCATATGCATTGTTTTTAATGGTGTATGAGAAGACAAAAGTGCTACAGCAGCTGTTACCTGAGACAGTCAATTGTCAACAGTCCTCATTTTTTAATCTCCAAAGCTTTAAAAGGAACCTGTCAGGTCCAATATGCACCCAGAACCACGAGCAGTTCTGTGTGCATATTGCTAATGTGGCGCCCTGGCCTAGCCAGGTCGTCACAGATAACATACAAACACCCCCACCCCCATTAGACAGGGACATCAGCCAAACAAAAACCCTTGTTGCCTCCCTCCAGTGTCTGATGTCCACACCAGGTGGGGCGGAGCCAAGCGGTTGGCCCCACCCACCGAGGAGTTCACAGGCCTGGAGGCGGGAAAAGTGACAGTTCAGTGTTGGAGTTTGAAGTGAGAGGAGTGAGCACTTGGGTGTCTGGGTTTGTGGCCCAGGCACTAACAGCAAGGTTGGCAGACGGTGGTGGCCGTCTGCAGGAGTGGTGGAGCAACGCGGAACCGTAGGACCAGGCTCGGGTGACTGCCCGCCGGTACCGACCGGGGAGCGAAGTGAAGCCAGCACACACAGGCAGGGCCATCGGACCCCGACCAGGCTTGGAGCCGCCGTCAATAGTCAGATCCGAATGTGACTGGAACCCCAGGGGTTTCACAACAGCAAAAGTCCCGATTGAAGCCAACAGCCCACACCGTGAGGGTATACAGCTACCGCCTAAGGCTAGAGACCCAAGGGCCAGCGCCTGCGGGCAAACGGGCTCCTCCGGTACCCATACACCGGGGAGCGGACCACCGTTGGGAATCCATAGTAGTCAGAAGGAGAACATCAAGGTGCAGGGAAAGACAGCCGCCATCACCTGCCCGGGGAGAAACACTGCAGCCGGCTGTGGGACCCGTCCATCCAGCCGTTTGGTTTACCGAGGACTTTGTACCTTTCTTGCTGAGTGAGTACACCCGTGCCATCCGGCACCGCGCCGCGCTGTCCCTGCAACCCTGCACCTCACCAACCCTGCCTCCCAGTTACATCATCGGGCATCGGGACCACCGACCCCTACCCACGGAGGGGGAAAACAACATCCCAGCTGCTACTTACCATCGCTCCCGGGATCCCCGTCATCAGCAGCGGTGGTGCCTATCTTCACCACGACCCGTGGGTGGCGTCACGGACTAAATTCCCCAAACCAACCACCCCTTTCACTCACGGGCGAGGAGCGCCACTCGAGTCCCCGGATCCGGCCCACCGCTCGAGCCACCGAGCAGCCATCGCAGCAGCGCCGGACCCGAGCGTCAGCAAGAGCGCAGCAGCGACGGCGTCCTCCCCGCCCGCGACACTAACCTTCCCTGGATACGCGATCATAGATCAAAGAGATCTTTAGAAAAAGTATTTCTAAAGATCTTATATCGTATGCTAATGAGGCCAGGGACTAGTCCCCTGGGCATTAGTTCCCCTGGCTAGTCGGCCCCATTAGCATCTTAGTACACCCCCATGGGCGTGCTATCATGCTAATGAATGTGCAGCATCAGAGGATGATCTCACTCACCTCCGCGCTGCCAACGCCACCCAACGCTCGATTTCGGTTTAGTGTGCATGACCCCGGATTTTGGCCATCATCGGCATCAGCGAATGTGAAGATTTTTTTTTTGTTACATTTGCGCACACACTTCTGCCACTCAGTCTTCAAGAAAATGGCGCCGGAGATCGCGGTACGTGAATGCCCAGACTCCGGTGCCATTTTAATGAAGACAGAATGTGACTGTCAATTTGCACACGTTGCCAACAAGAGCAGTTGTGGCGCGGCACGATAGTCTAAAAAAGAAAAGGGGGTACGCCATAAAAGACTCAGGAAGAGGACTTTATACCGAGGACAAGACCCACAAAGGCCTGTCCCCATTGCACACATCAATCAAAGTGCAGTGCATTTCTGCAACTTTGATTAAAGAGATTTAATCAACCAAGCATCCGATCTTTCTATAACAGGTATGCCTGGATTCAGCATCTTATGATATGGTTCCACTTGTGTATGACTCGCGCGAGTCTCACATCTGTATCACCCGGCACGGCCTGACGCTCTCCGGACAGGAGCGCCTCAGCTGCATAGAAATACATGCTGCCTGCCCACTCCTGTCGGAGAGTGTGTGGTTGTGCCTGGTGATACCAATGCAAGACTCACACAAGTCATACATAAGTGGAACCGTACCTTTACTACCAGTATGGCACTGCCTTTAGTTCACATCACAAAATCCTGGTGATTGAGTGTCTTCAATTAGGTTTCATACTGAAACAACATTGTTTAAAAAAGATGGAAGAAATTTCAATGTATTAATTTGCTTTTTGAGTTTCAGTAAGTTTTCTGAGTCCTTCTGCTCATTGGTATTTGCTATATCTGTTGTAGATAAGACAGGAATCCCATCTCCTTTTCGTTGTCTAATCTTCTCAGTAAACAAGAATAGACTTTTTTAGTCGATTTTGAGAAAATTACTTTTTAGTAATTATGTTTGTTTCCAGCTTCATTGGACTATCTGCTGCGATGGTAATCTCTATCACAAGTTAATTAGCAGATGATGAACAGAAGTTTTCTACTGAAATGTATACAAAGACATTGCTTTGAGTTTCAGCCACCTAGAATTTGATACACAGCAGGTGAAATGGTGCTTCAGGTTGAATTCCACAAAACTAATCAGACAAAAGAAAATGTTTGGTACCCTACACCTGTCCGATAATATCTAAGCAACTGTTAAGCCATCAGTCTATTCTGTCAGCCTTGTACAAGAGCCATGTTGATAATAGAGCTCCTCCGTTATGGCTTAATGGCAGTCCTGTGTAGGTGATAGCCATCCATTCATTGCCTTAGGTCACGTAAAGATTGGCAGTATATCAAAAATGCTTTTAGAACTAGGAATGTGAGCACCCATGCTCTGAATATTGTACGTAGGGATATTTAATTGCCTTAGTGTATATACTCCGTTTTAAAAAATGTAATTTCTTTCTATTTTTAGGACCACAATAAGTAATTTATGTCTTCCATATATTCATATGGCATAAAAGTATATTTTATGTCATTTAAATATTACATAAAAAAATCAATTCTTGATCATGTCACATTGTTCATGAGAAAACAAGATTTCTCCTCTTTGTATAGTAAAAAGACTGATGGCTTAGCACATATTTGGCTTTCAGCTATCTCTCACAACACTCCCATACACAAGAACATGCAGCTTGGTCATGAGTACATGTATTCTCATGGGGAAGAGTGGAGAAAGCCGCTCCCAAACAGCTCTGACTGCGTCTTATCTTCTGAAGAATAAAAGGGGCAGACATACCATTGGTGCAACGTGTGGGGCTGCACAGGGTCCCAAGAGGTAAGGGGCCCATTTCTACTTCCAAAGCAGGTACAATTGTGCATTTGTAGAGTGCTTGGGCTGCAAGGACCCATATATTATTCTAGCACAGGGGCCCTTCTCTGTCTGTGTCCACCAGGGGGATAAATATCTGTTTGGGAGAGTTGAAAAAGGCCACCATACACATTATAAGATTGTGGCGTCCCTGCGGCTTTAGGCGCCACAGGGTACTGCACCTCACCCGGGGTGCAGTGTTCATCTTGGATACGGATGAGGTATTCACCGGTAAACTACCACAACACATCCAATATAAAACTCGGGAGCTCTGTCACTGGAACTGTGCTAGGGTAGGTGCCGGGGGTGGCCATCACGAGGTATAGGACCTCTGGCCCACTAGTTCAGCAACCCGGGAGGTGGGGTACCTGCAGGGGAAGTGAGGAGCCATCTCAGACAGCATTCAGTTAGCTCCATGAGTGGCAAGCGGAAGACATTGCACAGAAAGGAGCCCGTCAGGAGTCAGGAGCTGGAGGCTCAACACGGGTTCTTAGGAAGAAGGGGAATCCCAGGGTTCGCGGCGAGTGCAGCAGGCACCCGTGACCTGTTCCACGGCTCAGGAGCTGGGGTGGAGGGAAGACCACTGAAAAGGACACACAGAAGGAAACACCGGCATTGACCCCTGAACTATCAGTGATCGGCTGCAGCCCATCACAGTGGAACAAGGCACTCCAAGGGCGGTGTGACTTCAGTGAGTAAAGAACTTGAACTGCACCCTCTTCGTTGTTCCATCATTGCCGGCGCTCCAGTCATCGCGCTTCCCCCCCTGCGCCATAGGCAACTACTACTCTCATCATCCTCCCTGGGGCCTAGCTCTACCTGTGGAGAGCTACAATACCCAAGCTGCGTCACAATCTGCCCAAGAAGAGAGACTTCCCGCAGCGGCAGGTAAATAACTGGCCACATACCACAGGTGGCGTCACGAATAACTACTCCCATCATCCCCATCCCCATCTTTATTGACACCGCCAAGGTCACGAAACCAGGCCAGGCCGCTGTGACATCCCCAAACAGACACCGGCCCAGTGACTAGTAATCCCCAAGACCCAGTGGGCGCGTCATGGTTACCCGATCCTGTTAGATTGGGTACTCTAAAGTTTAGGCCAGCCTTACGTCAAGCCATACACATCAGATAGCTGTCATCTGAAAGCCTTTTCATCCGACTACTGTCCCGCCTGACCTATCCATAGACATGCAAGGTGACACCTCTTCATTAAACACAAAAGGGTCAAGTTTTGATGTTTAACATGCCCGTGCAACCCTTCTTATTTTCCAATATCACCTGTTAGGGAAGAGTGGTGGCATTAGATGGCTAGCCAGAACCAACAAAATGAATGAGGATTCAGCCTGCATTATTTTAATGTTTATGGCCAGTTGAACAATTATGTATCATATGCAGTTCTCACTGTTATGAGAACCATGTTCCATGTTTTAAAGAATTGGGTTTTTTTTGTTTTTTTTTGGGGGGAGCAAAATATAGCAATAATAACGTAAATGGAGTCTTATGTACCCAAGGTAGGCCATTGACGTCCATTGTGAAAAGCAAATCATTTTTTTTCTGTGGAATCTACATTTGGTAAAAGGAGAATTCAACTAATGTTTGCAATGCAATACAGTCGAAAAATAGTTTAGAACTGCTGTATGGCAGGCATGTGCCAAAAGGAGATTTTAAAGCATCATTTTGCCCATATACATACATGGGTATGCCACAATATCGGGCTGGGGGAGGTCTCTCTATTAATTAACAAATCATGGTAAATCCTTCTAGTATGCCATAACTTGAAATGGTGGGCAAACCCTTTAATATCTGAAGTTGTATTATAGCCACACTCCACCCTCTGTCTCTCTAAATGATGTATGGCCACAATATAGATGACAATGAGAAGTGGTATAAGAGTAGTTCTTTCTTCTAGAGGCTGAGATTCCCTGCTTAAGCCCACTTTACACGTTGCAATTAGTTGTACAATCGCATTTGCGATGTGACACGCCCAGGTTGCATACGGGATCTATGAGATTTCACGTTGGTCGTTCATTTGCTGTCACACGAGCGTTAGTAGTCTATGTTAAATTGGTCAATTTTGTGTGCGATCCTTTAGATCATGTGTTCTGTGACGTATGCATTGAGCACCTTTTTTTTTTTTTTATTTATTGACTTGCCAAGCGTGTGTAATGTGTAGGGATGCGTTTTTACTATGTCATCTGCCATTCAGCTCTGCTACATGGCCGCTGACAGCAGACACAGACAGCCATGTAGCAGAGCTGAATGGCAGATGACAGCAGACACAGACAGAGCCGCACTGTCAGAATGAACTCGGGTGAACTTCACCCGACTTCATTGTCATGCTGCGGCTCTGTCTGTGTCGCGCCCTGATTAGCGGTCACCAGTGAAGACTCACCGGTGACCGCTAATCTCCTGAGTGACTGAAGTGACCAGCCCTCTCTCATACTCACCAATCCCCGATCCCCGGCGCTGCACGGCTTTCTCACTGCTCCGGCGGCTTTTACTGTTTTGAAAAAGCCGGCCGCCCATTAAACAATTTCGTATTCCCTGCTTTCCCCGCCCACCAGCGCCTATGATTGGTTACAGTGAGACACGCCCCCACTCTGAGTGACAGGTGTCACACTGCACCCAATCACAGCAGCCGGTGGGCGTGTCTATACGGTGTAGTGAAATAAATAATTAAATAATTAAAAAAAACGGCGTGCGGTTCCCCCCATTTTTAAAACCAGCCAGATAAAGCCATACGGCTGAAGGCTGGTATTCTCAGGATGGGGAGCTCCACGTTATGGGGAGCCCCCCACCCTAACAATATCAGCCAACAGCCGCCCAGAATTGCCGCATGCATTAGATGCGACAGTTCTGGGACTGTACCCGGCTCTTCCCGATTTGCCCTGGTGCGTTGGCAAATCGGGGTAATAAGGAGTTATTGGCAGCCCATAGCTGCCAATAAGTCCTAGATTAATCATGTCAGGCGTCTATGAGACACCCTCCATGATTACCGTATATGCCGGCGTATAAGACGACTGGGCGTATAAGACGACCCCCAACTTCTGCCCTAAAAATATAGAATTTGGGATATACTCACTGTATAAGACTACCCCCGTTCAGTATGCTTCAGTATGCTAAGAGCAGGGGGCCGCACTGTGTGAGGAGGTGTTTTTTTTACTGTCCAGTATAACCAATAGGATTAGTGCAGGGGCCAGCATGTAAGCTCTTCATTAATGTCCCTGCATGGATGCGAGGGGAATCTGGCGTTACTGCACTAATCCTATTGGTTATACTGGACAGTGAAAAAAAAAACACCTCCTCACACAGTGCGGCCCCCTGCTATATATACGCTATATATCCGCTGTATATATACCAGTATATATGCTGTATGATATACCAGTACGGGGCCGGGCTGTGTATCGCGTTTCCATAACGACGAGGCAGGAACTTCCCTGCTAGAGCGCTGACGTCAAGGCAGAGCTGCTTGCCTCTGATTGGCCAGCGCTCTGCCATTCAGCAGCGGTGACAGGAAGTTCCTCCCTCGTCGCTATGGAGGCAGAATCCAAGCGTGGAACGGAGTGGAGCGGCGCACTACAGCACCCAGGTATATATCCGGCGTATAAGACGACCCCCCACTGTAGCCATTATTTTAAGGGGGTAAAAAGTCGTCTTATACGCCAGTATATACGGTAATCTGTAAGTTACAGTAAATAAACACACACACACCAGAAAAAATCCTTTATTAGAAATAAAAACACACACATATACCCTGGTTCACCACTTTAATCACCCCCAAAAAGCCCTCCATGTCCGGCGTACTCCAGGATGATGCAGCGTCGCTTCCACCGCAGCTGCATGGAGGTGACCGGAGCCACAGCAGACACAGCCGCTCCGGTCACCTCCACACAGCAAATGAACACAGCCGCGCGATCAGCTGCTGTCACTGAGGTTACCCGCGGCCACCGCTGCATCCACCGGTGGCCGCGGGTAACCTCAGTGACAGCAGCTGATCGCGCGGCTGTCTTCATTTGCTGTGTGGAGGTGACCGGAGCGGCTGTGTCTGCTGCGGCTCCGGTCACCTCCATGCAGCTGCGGTGGAAGCGACGCTGCATCATCCTGGAGTACGCCGGACATGGAGGGCTTTTTGGGGCTGATTAAAGTGGTGAACCAGGGTATATGTGTGTGTTTTTATTTCTAATAAAGGATTTTTTCTGGTGTGTGTGTGTTTATTTACTGTAACTTACAGATTAATCATGGAGGGTGTCTCATAGACGCCTGACATGATTAATCTAGGACTTATTGGCAGCTATGGGCTGCCAATAACTCCTTATTACCCCGATTTGCCAACGCACCAGGGCAAATCGGGAAGAGCCGGGTACAGTCCCAGAACTGTCGCATCTAATGTATGCGGCAATTCTGGGCGGCTGTTGGCTGATATTGTTAGGGTGGGGGGCTCCCCATAACGTGGAGCTCCCCATCCTGAGAATACCAGCCTTCAGCCGTATGGCTTTATCTGGCTGGTTTTAAAAATGGGGGGAACCGCACGCCGTTTTTTTTAATTATTTAATTATTTATTTCACTACACAGTATAGACACGCCCACCGGCTGCTGTGATTGGGTGCAGTGTGACACCTGTCACTCAGAGTGGGGGCGTGTCTCACTGTAACCAATCATAGGCGCTGGTGGGCGGGGAAAGCAGGGAATACGAAATTGTTTAATGGGCGGCCGGCTTTTTCAAAACAGTAAAAGCCGCCGGAGCAGTGTGAATGCCGTGCAGCGCCGGGGATCGGGGATTGGTGAGTATATGAGAGAGGGGGATAGACTGACATGGACAGAGAGTGAGGGACAGAGATAGTGACGGACTGACAGAGATTAGTGCATGACAGACATTGTGAGGTGCTTCAGAACGCAGCTTTTCAGCTGCGCTCTGAAGCAGACCTTTTTTAAGCTGCGGTGCAGAGCGCACACCTGCGCACATAGCATCAGACAACAAAATCGTATGAGGGATGTCACACGTTACAATTGACTAGGTTCGTGCAACAAAACGCTCAATTCTAGAGAATGATACGATGTGTTTGCGATCAACGGTTTTGCGTTCAATCCTGATCGCATGTAGCTGTCACACGCAGATACCTCACAAACGATGCCGGATGTGCGTCACTTACAACTTGACCCCAACGACGGATTGTGAGATATATTGAAGCGTGTGTAGCGGGCTTTAATCATGCACTGATGTCTTCCGTGGCATTACACTGATAACTTTGGGAATACCAGGTGCCGTCTCGCGAGTCTCCTTGCCGGTTTGATGAAATGATTGCTGTGAGACAACTGGCAATTACTGTTCTATCGAGGGAAGGAGTGCACATTAAAAGATTAAGACAACTGGAGATCTGCCACTCAGTGATTAGATATTTTACTACTTTGCTATATTTTCTGATCATTTAAAATATTGCGCTGGCAATGCGGCCATGTACTTGACAAAACTGACAAGGGGAAAATAATAAATCTGTGTTTAAAGCTGTAGAGATAAAAGGGACATGATCATACAAAGAAAGGAGGAGCTTTTACTTCTCTTTGGCATGAAGCATTAGCAGATCCTTTGAGAGAGATATTTAGCAAGACAACTTTTCAACAGCTTTAGCTAATGGTGATGCAGAATACTGGCCAAAATATATACCGTAGGTGTGAAAATTTAAAGGGAATCTGTCACCAGATTTGGCGACTATAATCTGCAGCCACCACCACAGAGTTTTTATATACAGCATTCTGGAATGCTGTATATAAGAGCCCAGGCAGAGCTGTATAGCGTACAAAAACACTTTTATAATACTATAATAGGGGGCAGTCCGGTCAGATGGGTGTCATTGCTCTCCGATCCGACGCCTCCTCTCTGCTGTGGTTTCCGTCCTCCTTCTACCCTGTCAGTGTGGATGACGCATCTACGTCATACACACAGGCCGACATTGAGGTCCTGTGCAGGCGCACGTTGATCTGTCCTGCTAAGTCCAGAACAAAGTACTGTAATACACAGGCGCAAGGAAAGGTTAAAGACCGCTCGCACATGCGCACTACAATACTTTGATCTACCCTCAGCAGGGCAGATCAAAGTGCGCCTGTTCAGGACCTCAATGCTGGCTAGTCTGTATGACTTAGGACTCGTCATACACATGGGCCTCAGAAGAAGGGGGACTGTGATCACCACAGACCGGAGAGCAGCGCCACCCACAGTACTGGACCATCCCTTAGGTGAGTATTATAAAAGTGTTTTTACTTTATACAGTGTGGCCTGGGCTCTTATATACAGAATTCTGGAATGCTGTATATAAGAGCTCAGTGGTGGTGGCCGCAGCTTATAGTCGCCAAATCTGGTGACAGGTTCCCTTTAATGTAGAGGGATCAAAGTGTTCCAGATGTTACTGTTGTAGTTTACAGCGCTTACCTTAGAGCACTACTTCAGCTTTTTTTTAATTTCACTGCCGGAGTGGTGCTGTAAAGCAAAGTCCCCTGACTCCTGTCTTATACTCACCCTCTGGCATCTTCACCTTTGTTCGGCGTCGATCCAGTCCCAAGACACCATCTGCAAGTCTGAGAGCCAGAACGAGGCTCTCATAGAGTTGCATGAACGTATGACCTCCAGCGTGCTCCATGAACCACTGGAGCAGAGGGCAGGTAACAAATCACCATAGTCTGACAGGATCAGCAGTGATGTGATAAAGGATGAAGCCGTTGGATGGCGAATATAGGAGTGGTTCAGGGGACTTAGATTTAAAGCACCACTAACATAAAACACCACTCTAGCGTTTGTTTATTACTAGTGATGAGCGAGCATGCTTGTCACTACTCGGTACTCGCACGAGTATCGCTGTACTCGGGCTGCTCGGCGGGGACCGAGTAATCTCGCGATACTCGTGCTGTACTCGTGGTCTTCATTTCTGCATGTTGGCGCTCTTTTGAGAGCCAGCCCTCATGCAGGGATTGGCTGGCAGACCACTGCAATGCCACAGCCCTGTTAGTTGTGGAATTGCAGTGATTGGCCGGCCTGCACAGCGTGACCGAGCCTTTATATCGGCCGGCGCGCTGTGCTCTGCTCACAGCTATCCAGACAGTGAGTGCAGGGAGAGTGTCGCTGATTCAGGGAAAGCTTTGCGGCCCTTTATAGCTTTTTCAGTTGCAGGGCTGCAAACAGTGTGACCAAAAGTCCTTCTCAGGACTATTCTAGTTGTATACAGGCAGGCAGGGTATAGCCAGGTCGGAGTACAGTAGCAGAGTCCTTCTCAGGACTATTGTTGCTATATACAGGCAGGGTATAGCCAGGTCTGAATACAGGCTAGTGACCAAAAGAGTCCTTGTCAGGACTATTGTACCAGTATACAGGCAGGCAGGCAGGCAGGGTAGTGGTGACCGTATACCAGCCTTCATCATATCTGGGGCTGGTGTACACAGTGTAAAACAGTCCAGATAGTGTCTGACTTGTCTGTAATTGTCGCTCCCCAAAAAAACCTGTTAGGTTCTTATTGCGTCCGTGCTTGGTTTTTAAAACCGCACGTGTGTGCCTGTTGGTGGCAGCGTACAGGTGCACTTGTGTGCAATTTCCAGAAACTTTTATATAACGCACAAGTAGTGAATATACACGTCAGCAGTGCACAGCATTGCAAAATGCGCAAGGGCATTGGCAAGGAACAAGGAAGTGGACGTGATGGTGGTGCAGGCAGAGGCCGAGGTCGTGGGCAAGCTCTAATTTCGCCACAACAAAGGGCCACATCTAGTCGCTCGCACGTCCTGTCCCAAATTCTTGGGGACCGCAGCAGTACACCGCTCTTGAACCAAGACCAGTGTCAACAGGTTGTTAGTTGGATAGCAGATAATGCTTCCAGTCAGATTGGCACCACCACAAACACTCTGTCTTCCACACGGTCAAGTGTCAGTAGCCGTGATACTGCACCGCACATTTCTGAACCTGATCCTCCTTCCTACCACCAGGCTGAGTACACGTCCTCCTCGGACATTAATGATCCCACACTTGGACACTCGGAAGAGCTGTTCACGTTTCCATTCACACATTCTGGCCTCTCGCCAGCTCATATTGAAGTGGGTCATGAAGAGATCGTCTGTACAGATGGCCAAATATTTGAGCAGCCACGTTCTCACGAAGTTGGCAACGTGTCTCAACAAGTGGTGGACGATGATGAGACACAATTGTCAGCAAGTCAGGAGGAGGAGCAGGGTGCGGAAGAGGAAGACGACGTGGTGGATGATCCAGTAACTGACCCAACCTGGCAGGAGGATATGCAGAGCGAGGACAGCAGTGCACAGGGGGAGGGAGGCGTAGCATCACAACAGGCAGTAAGAAGCAGGGTGGTGGCCCCAGGCAGAAGTCAGGCAACCGTTCCCCGGAACAACACGACGACACAAGGTGCCTGTACAAATGTTAGGTCTTCCCGAGTCTGGCAGTTTTTTAAGTTGGATCCAGATGATTCAAAAAAGGCCATTTGCAACACCTGCCGTGCCAGCATCAGCAGGGGTACCAAAACTAGCAGCCTGACCACCACCAGCATGATCAGGCACATGTCAGCCAAGCACCCGACTTTGTGGGAAGTACAACAGAGTCGAGGAGCAGTGCTTGCTGATGTCACTGCTACGTCTTCGCTGGTTGTGCATGCGAGCCAATCCTCTGTCCATGCTGCCTGCGAACAAGCCTCCTCCACTCCTGCACCTGCAGTTGCCTACGCAGAAAGAACACCATCATCAAGCACGTCCTTGTCCCAGCGCAGCGTTCAGTTATCCATTCAGCAAACCTTTGAACGCAGGCGCAAATACACTGCCAACACCCCACATGCCACAGTTCTAAATGCTAACATTTCGCGACTGCTTGCGCTGGAAATGTTGCCTTTTAGGCTGGTGGAGACAGAAGCATTCCGTGACCTGATGGCGGCAGCTGTCCCACGTTACTCGGTCCCCAGCCGCCACTATTTCTCCCGGTGTGCCGTCCCCGCGTTGCATAACCACGTGTCACAAAACATCACACGTGCCCTGAACAACGCTGTTTCACCCAAGGTCCACCTAACCACAGACACGTGGACAAGTGCTTGTGGGCAAGGCCGCTACATCTCGTTGACGGCACACTGGGTTAATATTGTGGAAGCTGGGACCCAGTCTGAGCGAGGGACGGAACACGTCCTTCCCACACCAAGGTTTGCAGGCCCTACCTCAGTCAGTGTTTCACCCACACTCTACAGCTCCGGAATGTCATGCTCTTCAGCCTCCTCCTCCTCCTGCGCATCCTCATCCACTGTGCCCTCCACACCAGTCACAAGCTGGAAGCACTGCAGCACTGCCTCGGCGAAGCGGCAACAGGCTGTGCTGAAGCTAATCTGCATAGGTGACAAACCCCACAATGCAGAAGAGCTGTGGACAGCTCTGAAACAGCAGGCAGATCACTGGCTCACACCTCTGAACCTAAAGCCAGGAAAGGTCGTGTGTGACAATGGCCGGAACCTGGTGGCGGCTTTGAGGCGAGGCCAGCTGACACATGTTCCATGCGTGGCCCATGTGCTCAACCTCGTGGTTCAGCGGTTTATAAAGTCATACCCAGAGCTGTCTGATCTGCTGGTAAAAGTTCGCCGCCTGTCTGCACATTTTCGAAAGTCACCTACTGCTTCAGCCGGCCTTGCCGGCTTTCAGCGCCGTTTGCATCTTCCGGCTCACAGACTGGTGTGTGATGTCCCCACGCGTTGGAGTTCAACTCTGCACATGTTGGTCAGGATATGTGAGCAGAAGAGGGCAGTTGTTGAGTACCTGCATCACCTAAGCCGTCGGGAAATGGGTCAAACTCCACACATAACACCTGAGGAGTGGAGATGGATGTCAGACCTATGTACCATCCTCCAAAACTTTGAGGACTCCACCAAGATGGTGAGTGGTGATGACGCCATTATTAGTGTCACCATACCGCTACTCTGCCTTCTAAAACGGTCTCTGCTGAAAAACAAACATGATGCATTGCAGGCGGAGCGCGATGAGTTGCAGCAAGAAACAGTAGTGGGTGTGGGTGATAACACACAGCCCAGCCTCGTCTCATCACAACGTGCAGTGGAGGACTATGACGAGGAGGAGGATGAAGACATGGAGCAACTCTCCGGCCAAATTGAGGATATGACATGCACACCAGTCATATCCTCGGTTCAGCGTGGCTGGCCAGAGGACAGGGTAGATGAGGAGGAGGAGGAGGAGGAGGAGGAGGACAGCATGTTCAGTCATCTTGTTGGTCAGGCTACTGAAGTCCTGGCTGTTAAGAGTCTGGCGCACATGGCTGACTTTATGGTAAGCTGCCTGTCTCGTGACCCTCGCGTTAAGAACATCTTGGCCGACAATCATTACTGGTTGGTAACACTGTTAGACCCACGCTACAAGGAGAACTTTTTGTCTCTTATTCCCGTGGAGGAGAGGTCAACCAAAATGCAGCAGTTCCGGAAGGCCATACTCACGGAAGTAGGCAAAGCATTCCCCTCACAAAACGCTAGCGGCATAGGTCAGGAATCAGTGGACAACCGAGGCGTACAGCCGAGAGAGGCACAAGTCCAATCCGCCAGAGGTAGGGGAACAGTCTTTAAGATGTGGGACAGTTTTCTCAGCCCCTCACGTACCACAGCCCCTGAGGTGCGGGGTAGTGCCACAAGAAATCCTAAGTTTGCCCAGATGCTGAAGGAGTACCTTGCAGATCGAACAACTGTACTCCGACATTCCTCTGTGCCTTACAATTATTGGGTATCCAAGCTGGACACGTGGCATGAATTGGCTCTCTACGCCTTGGAAGTCCTGGCCTGCCCTGCCGCTAGCGTTTTGTCAGAGCGTGTTTTTAGTGCCGCAGGTGGAATCATTACAGATAAACGCACCCGCCTGTCAACTGAAAATGCTGACAGGCTGACTCTGATCAAGATGAACAAGGGTTGGATTGGGCCAGACTTCACCACACCACCAGCAAATGAGAGCGGAATTTAAAGTTTGCCATGTACCTCCACTCACCCATGGGTACACACTTCTGGACTTTGGATAATCGCTGGACTGCTCCTCCTTCTCCTCATGCGCCACCATGATGATGACCGTTACAAATTGCAATACTTAGGCCTTTGTTTCAGGTATACCCCCAGTGGTAAATTTTTTCGCCCATTCTTTGCAGAATGGACATTACAACGACAGGAGACCCGCTCCTTTGCAATGGGAACAATGTTTTGAGGCCCTCATGCACGTCTCTACCCAGGGACAACGTGGAGCCTCCCAATTTTTGGCTGCCCTGCCTAAGGGCTATACTATAATACACCCACTTCCTTAAAATGGACACAATGTTTTGAGGCCCTCATGCACGTCTCTACCCAGGGACAACGTGGAGCCTCCCAATTTTTGGCTGCCCTGCCTAAGGGCTATACTATAATACACCCACTTCCTTAAAATGGACACTTAATGTTTTGAGGCCCTCATGCACGTCTCTACCCAGGGACAACGTGGAGCCTCCCAATTTTTGGCTGCCCTGCCTAAGGGCTATACTATAATACACCCACTTCCTTAAAATGGACACTTAATGTTTTGAGGCCCTCATGCACGTCTCTACCCAGGGACAACGTGGAGCCTCCCAATTTTTGGCTGCCCTGCCTAAGGGCTATACTATAATACACCCACTTCCTTAAAATGGACACTTAATGTTTTGAGGCCCTCATGCACGTCTCTACCCAGGGACAACGTGGAGCCTCCCAATTTTTGGCTGCCCTGCCTAAGGGCTATACTGTAATACACCCACTTCCTTACAATGGGCACTTCAGGTTTACAGGCCATCATGCACGTCTCTATCCAGGGACAATGTGGAGCCTCCCAATTTTTGGCTGCCCTGGCAAAGGGCTATACTGAAATAGACCCACTTCCTTACAATGGGCACTTCAGGTTTACAGGCCATCATGCACGTCTCTATCCAGGGACAACGTGGAGCCTCCCAATTTTTGGCTGCCCTGGCAAAGGGCTATACTGAAATAGACCCACTTCCTTACAATGGGCACTTCAGGTTTACAGGCCATCATGCACGTCTCTATCCAGGGACAATGTGGAGCCTCCCAATTTTTGGCTGCCCTGGCAAAGGGCTATACTGAAATAGACCCACTTCCTTACAATGGGCACTTCAGGTTTACAGGCCATCATGCACGTCTCTATCCAGGGACAATGTGGAGCCTCCCAATTTTTGGCTGCCCTGGCAAAGGGCTATACTGAAATAGACCCACTTCCTTACAATGGGCACTTCAGGTTTACAGGCCATCATGCACGTCTCTATCCAGGGACAACGTGGAGCCTCCCAATTTTTGGCTGCCCTGGCAAAGGGCTATACTGAAATAGACCCACTTCCTTACAATGGGCACTTCAGGTTTACAGGCCATCATGCACGTCTCTATCCAGGGACAATGTGGAGCCTCCCAATTTTTGGCTGCCCTGGCAAAGGGCTATACTGAAATAGACCCACTTCCTTACAATGGGCACTTCAGGTTTACAGGCCATCATGCACGTCTCTATCCAGGGACAATGTGGAGCCTCCCAATTTTTGGCTGCCCTGGCAAAGGGCTATACTGAAATAGACCCACTTCCTTACAATGGGCACTTCAGGTTTACAGGCCATCATGCACGTCTCTATCCAGGGACAACGTGGAGCCTCCCAATTTTTGGCTGCCCTGGCAAAGGGCTATACTGAAATAGACCCACTTCCTTACAATGGGCACTTCAGGTTTACAGGCCATCATGCACGTCTCTATCCAGGGACAATGTGGAGCCTCCCAATTTTTGGCTGCCCTGGCAAAGGGCTATACTGAAATAGACTCACTTCCTTACAATGGGCACTTCAGGTTTACAGGCCATCATGCACGTCTCTATCCAGGGACAACGTGGAGCCTCCCAATTTTTGGCTGCCCTGCCTAAGGGCTATACTACAATAGACCCACTTCCTTACAATGGGCACTTCAGGTTTACAGGCCCTCATGCACGTCTCTATCCAGGGACAATGTGGAGCCTCCCAATTTTTGGCTGCCCTGCCTAAGGGCTATACTATAATACACCCACTTCCTGACAATGGACACTTAATGTTTTGAGGCCCTCATGCACGTCTGTATGCAGGGGCATTGGTGAACCTCACAGTTTTGGACTGCCCTGGCAAAGGAAAATACTACAAAGACTCACTTCCTCAAAATGGGCACATTAGACTCAAGAGGCCTTCATGTACGTCTCTTCTCAGGGACATCGGAGTGCCACACAATGTTTTCACGTAAAATCTTTCATGTATTAATCTCAAAAAGTAACATACACCAGCTCTATCTCACTATTGGGTATGTGCCCTTAACATCTCCGCCATGAAAAATCATTTTGGGGTCATTTTGGAAGGTTTTCTGGTGAGTCCGTAAAAATGGCGTAAAACGCGGACAAAATTGTTCACAGCTGTGACTTTTCAGTGATAAATGCTTCAAGGGGTCTTCCCCATGCTGTTGCCATGTCATTTGAGCACTCTTCTGAGACTTTTGTGACATTTTTAGGGTTTCTCCATGCTGCCGGGGGGTCATTTCACAAAAATACTCGGGTCTCCCATAGGATAACATTGGGCTCGTTGCTCGGCCCGAGTACACGAGTATCTTGGGAGGCTCGGCCCGAGCTTCGAGCACCCGAGCTTTTTAGTACTCGCTCATCACTATTTATTACCTACTGTACCCGTCAATTCTACTAATGGCATATGCAAGCCCCTGCAATACAAAAATGAGAAACTGTATTGTATACTATTAAGATTCCTCAGTTTTCACTGTAAATGTTTCATCAAAGTAAATGTTTTAGGCTCATCAGGCTTTATTTAATCTGTGCTTTCAATAAATCCTTTGTAACAAGATTCCACATTACTGCATATCCTTTTACCTGAAATTCTGCAAGTATGAGCGGTCTGTTCCAATAATTCGGGTCAAGTATTATCAGATTAGAGGAATTTCATATAAAACATTATATTGCAGAATAGCAAATGTATAACACAGGATTTCAGGGAGATTGTGATTTCAAAGACAGCTACTGATATTTCCCAGCATGTCCTATTGATTACCTGCCTACATACTGCACATAGTTTTATTTTATCAGTTTCTCTTTAAATGCAATCGGTCAGGTTATTTTTTCTACCTCATCTTAGAGCAGCAGCTCAAACCCTGAATCCAGCGATGTATCACTAAAGGTGGCTTTACACGCTATGAGATCACTAAAGCGATCTCGTTGGGGTCACAGAATTTGTGATGCACATCCGGCCGCGTTAGCGATGTCGTTGCGTGTGACACCTATTAGCGATTTTGAATCATTGCAAAAATGTTCAAAATCGCTAATCGGTGACATGCCCCCCTCTTCCCAATTATCGTTGCTGCTGCAGTAACGATGTTGTTCGTCGGTCCTGTGGCAGCACACATCGCTATGTGTGACACCGCAGGAACGAGGAACCTCACCTTACCTGCGTCCCGCCAGCAATGAGGAAGGAAGGAGGTGGGCGGGATGTTCGTCCCGCTCATCTCCGCCCCTCCGCTTTGATTGGGCGGCCGCTTAGTGACGTCGCCGTGACGCCGAACGCACCTCCCCCTTGAGGGAGGAATTGTTTGGCAGTCACAGCGACGTCGCAGAGCAGGTATATGCGTGTGATGCTGTCGTAGCAATAATGTTCGCTACGGCAGCGATCACCACATATCGCTACAACGACGGGGGCAAGTGCTACTCGAGCCACAGCAACCGCCTGGACCCGAGCGTCTCGAGCAGCCCCCCTGGCGTGGTCTGTTTCCCCGCTGCAATATTGGTTTTTTACCTATCTTTTTACATTACAACCTGTGTTTTTAAATATTTTTGTAATCAGATTTGTGTGCGATGCATCAGCAGTAAGTTGGGGAAGTGAAGTGAGAAAAATTTAGACAAGAATTACATTTATGGGATAAAATAAATAAAAATTGCCGTGTGCATATGTATTCACCCTTTTGCTATGAAGCCCATAAAATTCTAGTGCAAGCAATTACTTTCATAACTCATGCTTAGTGAAAGGAAGTCTCCTGTGTGCAATCTAAAGTGTCCCATTGTTGGTATATTCACACCATTTCTGAAGGGCCAGAAAGGCTGGAAGGAACATCAGTAAGCAAGAGGCACCACTAACCAAACACCATGAAGACCAAGGAGATCTCCAAACAAGTCAGACAGTTGTTAAGAAGTACAAGTCAGGGTTGGGTACTAAACAATTTCCCAATCTCGAATGATCCTCGGGGTACCATCAAATCCATCATCATCTTCAAATGGAAAGAACATTGTACCACAATAAACCTGCCAAGAGAGGGCCACCCACCAAAACGCTCAGCCAGGACAAGGAGGACATTAATCAGATAGGCAGCACAGAGACCAAAGGTAACCCTGAAGGAGCTGAAGAGTTCCCAATCAGAAACTGGAGTATTTATCCATACGACCAGAATACGTCGTACACTCCATAGAGCTGACCTTTATAGAAGAGTGGCCAGATGAAAACCTTTACTTCCAGCTAAAAATTGGAGCGCTCATTTTCATTTTGCCAAAAGTCATTTGGAAGACTTTCCAAATGTATGGAGCAAGGTGCTGTGGTCAGATGAGCCAAAAGTTTACTTTTTGGCCATCAAGGTAAACGCTATGTCTGGCAACAAACCAGCACAGCTCATCACCTCAAGAACACCATCCCTAGAGTGAAACATGGTTGTGGCAGCATCAAGCTGATGTTTTTAAGGAGCATGAAAAAGCAAAATGGTGTGAAATACAGAAATATTCTTGAGCAAAACCTGTTTGTGAGACTGGAACGGAGGGTCATCTTCCAACTAGACAATGACTCATAACATACTGCAACATAAAGCAACAGTCGAGTGGTTTAACAGCAATCTTTTGTAAATGTAGAGTAGTGGCCTAGTCAATGCCCAGACCTTAATCCACTTGAGAATCTGTGCTCATATTTGAAGATTGCTGTTCACCAAAGAAAACCATTTAACTTGAAGGAGCTAGAGCAGTTTTGCCTTGAAGAATGGGCAAAAATCCCAATGGTAAGATGTGGAAAGCTCATAAAGACTTATCAAAAGTGACTTGCAGCTGTAATAGTTGCAAAAGGAATCTCTACAATGTAGTGACTTTAGGGGGGTGAATAGTTATGCACACTGAAGTTTTCAGTTATTATCTCCTATATGTTGATTGCTTTACAATTAAAAGAAAACCAAATGTTCACAGTTGTGAGCACGTTCTTTACATGAACTGATTCAAACCCTCAACCAGTAATTGTCCAGGTTGTGAGGTAGCAAATCATGTGAAATACCAAGGGGGTGAATACTTTGCAAGTAGCTGTACAATGTCTATAGACCAATGAGGTTCTAATCACAGTAGGGGGCTTGTTGAATTAACTTACACAAGGCAAATGTAGTCTGAGGAATGATAATCTCCTGGTGCTAAAATAAACATTGCAGGTAAACAGCAGTACAGATCTTGATAAGAGAGGCATAACTGAAATCTGTGTTTTAACCCATACAGCATGATGTCTTCAAATAACATAGCAAACATTTGCAGATGTATTCCCTTTAAAGGGGTTGTCATGTGAAAGTAAGTTATCATCTATACACTGGATAAACAATTACTTATTGAGTGGAGTGACCCGCACTGATCGACACTTTAATCTTTGTTGGAACGGAGCGGCAATACTCGTACTCAATCCCTGCTCCCATTCCGTGCCTATAAGATTGCTGAGTGATGCCCATAGGAAGTATGAATGGGGTCAAGCATGCGCACTCCACTTCATGCTAACTGGGATGAAAATTCCAGTATTCAGACCCTCAGCAACCCATAAGTTCTAAGACAGCTTCTTTTCACCGGACTTTAGTCTAGGAAAAAAGGTTGACATTTGTATTATTTTTTTATTAATTGTAAAAAAATAAATAAAAAAAGAAATCAAACTTGATAAATGCATTGTTGGGATACATGGGTTCTCTACTACTTTCCCTCACTTTCAGTCTTGGGTGTTCCATTTATTTGCGGTAATAGTAGATGCCACAGCACAATTTGTGTGATTGATGTGGCATATGTTATAGTGTACATTTTGTAGAATGCTTTGAGACATGAAACCTTGTCATCTACTGCAGCTATGCCAAGCCTCTAATTAAACTATCCTCCTTGCAGACCTATGAGACATGTAGAAATTATGGATTATATATGGAAGTAGATCTGAAGTGATTTTTGCATTGACTGAATAATAAGAAATAAAAATAGCTTTTGCTACGTGTGCCGTAATTTTATTTTCTCCACAGCTTTTTAGAAAAGATCTTTGTACAAAAGCAAGTACCCTTTTAAATCTACTTTTCAAAGTCTAACATCATAATGTGGTTGTATAGCAATGCTAGGTTGAAAGAGTTGGGGTAAAAAGGTTGGGGGGGGGGGGATTCCACAACTCATTCCACCTTTTGTCCAATTAATTACCCTCTAAGTGAAGACTATGAATTGCAGTTTTGCCCCAGGGAAAAGACGGCCTAGCTACAACTTTGGGCTACCAACAACAGCTGAACTAATTTGGCACCATGCTACGACTCATTTCTTTCACGAGAAAATGTCTATAGCTTGGAAAGTTGGGATAATCGTTTGATTTTCTTTTGCCTTTTACTTTGTTGCTTTGTTAATTTATTTTTTTCATACTCCATTTTTATTGACATCTGATTTTGCCTTTGTTCTCATTACACATTTACATATTAAAGATTAGAGGGAACCCCACAGGTCCCCCATGTCCTCCCACCTACCAGCATTTATATTTTTTTTTGCTAAATACCCTGCCTAACCAACCCTTAAATACTGCCTTACTCCTAAACACATATTGAAGCAAGGTGTTTTCCATATGTAAATTGCCCCTTTGACTAGTTGATGGATGTTAGTTCCAAGAAGTGAAGGTTTCGGTTGTTTAATTTTGTATGATGGCCATATTGGGTTACAAACAACGCCATATTTTTTTTAAATTCATTGTAATCTGTTTTAAAGGGGTTCTCTCAGGATCCTAAATGAATAAATTAGCAAAATGCTTGTAAAACAATTAACTTGTGAATTTATCTCTTATTAAAAGTCCTTTTTGTTATCAAGAACAGATTTTTAATGATATAGGTACGGTACCTGCTTGTCGATTAGTGCACTGGCCACCATTGCAGTTTATATGTGATGGCCAGTTTCCTAGGTACAGAGAACAACACTTGTAAGTTTTTTTGCTATTGATCTTGTGTGTGCTGCATTCAAGGATCTGGCTGCTTCAGTGCTACTTAGATTCTACCGTGCAAACCTTACTCTTGCAGTATTGGAGTATGTGCAGTTCATGTGGCTTAATACTAGAAGTCCCAGGAATTTCGAGCTCCATAGGGTTCCAATGGTAGAAATGTTAAATGACCACTCTCTGGGACTTCTAGTGTTAACCATGCCATTTCTCCAAACTGTTGATCTTCAAGAATCCATGCCCCTGACAACTAGGAAGCCTAGAAGTTTGGGAAAAGTCGGACTTTGGATAAAGTTCTTTTCTGGACCCAAACTTAACCTGAACCTCATTGGAACTCACTGATTGGGCAGTTCAGCTTTACGCTGACATACAGCCAGCCATGAACAAAGTACTTCCAGGGGGGGTTAACTGCTTTTTTTCATTTTTTTTTTTGTACACACTACATCCAATAATGCACATTTAAACCCCAGTATAAGCCGTTCAAACACAAGCAGCTGGGGTGCGCACCAAGCATACCAGAGCGCAGCGATGATCACTCAAGTGGTTTGCATACGTAAAGCATCCGAACACTTTACAAAAGAATAAAGTCTGTGTTCAGTTCATCTCTAATCATGAGAATAACCCTTTCATTTAGATTATTTGTAACTACACCGCATAGTAATATCTGCTGTCAGATTTTATCATGACCTTCCATTTACTGGTATAAACTAACCGGCTGATCCCCTGTGAGAAGCTGTACTCATGATAAGTAGCTGTATCAGGCTGACACACACATGGGACATTGACATATGTAGATCCTAGCATCTGATTCATGTATCTAACTCAAAGAATCAATTTACAAGGGGCACTTGGTTATTACATCTGAGAAGAGGCTCTGAAAATCTCATTTCAATTTTAACAAGTGCAAATTTGCAGACAGGTGGAACAAATTAGTATAATTAGACTTCATTTCTGTATCTGGTATTCAGACTTGTATTAGCATCTGTACCAAAAATGTTGCTTTATTACATTATTAGACACTGAACTCTCATTAACCTGCTTCTAGTATATTAATAGCAACTATATTGCAGACTAAGAGTAAATGATAATAGTGATGGGCGGACTTGCAGATACCCGGGATCGGCGGGTGGAACCCCTTTTTTGAGTTTTTTTTGTTTTTGTTTTTTTTTTAAAAAAACCCCTGTTTTGGGCCCGGAAGTGATCCCAGATATCTGGCCGGACACCGGTCCCCAATTAAGTCTATGGAAGAAAGAATCAAGGCCTAAAAAAGTGGTAGAAGGGATATGGGGATTGAAGCAAGAGCGATATACCTACTGAGTCTCCCTCACGGCTGTAATGCTACTTCCAGGACCGCTCATTATCCCTCATTCATATGCACTGCTTCCACTGTGGAAGCAGTGCATATGTATGAAGGATAATCAGCCGAGTTGCTGAACCCGTATCATTACCCAGAGTTCTCTGGGAACTCCGGGGTTGGTGCTCTAGTACTTTTGAACTTGTGTGGATCTGGACTTTAACAGTCCGTGTCCATCCATCACTATGAAGGAATCAACAAAACCTCAGTCATTAGAATGTATGAGCATCTTCCTATAGCCCAAGAATGGCACTATGTGCCACCAAATGCCTTCTTCTTCATATAGAACAGTGATTCCCAAACTCCAGTCTTCAGGGCCCCCAACAGGTCACGTTTTCAGGATTTCCTTAGTATTGCACATATGAGAGAAAATGTTGCAATTTCTGATTTCTTGATAATGTTTCCACCACCTGTTCAATGCTAAGGAAATCCTGAAAATATGATCTGTTGGGAGCCCTGAGGACTGGAGTTTGGGAAACACTGATTTAGAAGTTACCAATTTATAGCATGACAAATAGGTAGTAAAATGTTTAGCAGTCTTGACCTGATTACTAGGATGTCCACCTACCTAAGAAGCAGACTACAGATGCTTTAGTCAATGGGTTTCCAAAATTAGGAAAAAGGTAATTTTTCCTTCCAGTAACCACATCAACCTTAATATTTATAGTATTCAAGTTATAGTATTTAGTTAAGTAGGGATAGGCTACATTAAGAGAACAGGAAAGGGGCTATTTCTGGAGGTAAGAAATTTCACCTACAACCGCAGTCATATCATTTATTCATGGAAATATTTAATAAGTGTGTGTAAACCTAGTTTGTGTAAGCACCATGTGTGTTTTACTGCTAATTGATGCCATTTTTGCACAAAGACTGTACAGATGAAGCACATTGAAATCATGTGCATCTCTTGCATCCTTATCCGCATTGACCAAATGAATATCTACGTATATTAGATATAGTGAGACCACACAATGCGGCTAGCCTCATGGCAATAGGTGCACATTTGTATAATGGACAGATTTTTGGTTTCTTTTCAATTTCACAGGGTGATTTCATCCATATGTACTTGAAGAATATCTTCAAATACATAAGAGCCATAAGGCCACTTTACATGCTGCAACATCGCTAGCGATCACACCTGCCCCCATCGTTTGTGCGTCACGGGCAAATCGCTGCCGTGGCGAACAATATCGCCGGTACGCGTCACACATACTTACCTTCCTAGCTACGTCACTGTGGGCGGCAAACAACCTCTTTTTTAAGGGGGCGGTTCGTACGGCGTCACAGCGACATCAATCAGTGGGCCACCAATAGAAGCAGAGGGGCGGAAAGCAGCCGCATTCACGTCATTCCCACCTCGTTGCTGGAGGACAGAGGAACGCTGTTGTTCGTCGTTCCCGGAGTGTTACATGTAGAGATGTGTGCTGCCTCAGGAACGATGAACAACCTGCGTCCAAAATGAGCAACGATATTTGGGAAAGGAACGACGTGTCAACGATGAACGATTTGGTGAGTATTTCTGATTGTTAGCGATTGCTCGTACGTGTCACACGCAATGACGTTGCTAACGAATTCCGTGACCCCAACGATATCTCGTTAGCGATGTCATTGCGTGTAAAGTGGCTTATACTAATAGTCATGTCTGAAAGTGTTGGCACCCGTGAAATTGTTCCAGAAAATTAAGTATTTCCCCCCCAAAAAAATAAAAAACTAAGAGAAAAGGCAAATTAGACATAATTTCGTACACAACCCCAAAAATATGCCAAACAAAATTGTTGCCACCCTCAACTTAATATTTATCTGCACAACCTTTGGAATAAATATCTGCAATCAATTGCTTCCTATAACAATCTACAAGCTTCTTACACCTCTCAACTGAAATTTTGGACCACTTTTCTTTTGCAAACTGCTCCAGGTCTCTCATATTTGAAGGGTGTCTCCTCCTAACAGCAATTTTAAAATCTCTCATGATATCTCCACAGGTGTTCAATAGGATTTAGATACAGACTCCTTTCTGTCCATTTCAGAAGTTATCAGCTTTGTTTCCATCAATTTTTTTGGTGCTTGTTGAATTATGTTTGGGGTCATTATCCTGCTTGAAGACCCATGACTTAGAATGCAAATCCAGCTTTCTGACACTGAGCACTACATTGCAACCCAAAAATATTTTGGTAATCTTCAGATTCAATGATGCCTTGCACACAGTAAAGGCACCCACTACCAGATGCAATAAAACAACCCAAAAACATCTTTGAACTTCCACCATATTTGACTGTATGTACTGTTTTCTTTGTAGGCCTCATTTAGTTTTCGGTAAGAAGTAAAATTATGTGCTTTACCAAAAAGCTCTATTTTAGTCTCAGCTTTCCACAAGACTCTTTCCCATAAGGATTTTGGCTTACTCACATACATTTTGCCAGAATGCAATCTAGCTTTTTTATGTCTCTATTTCAGCAGAGGGTTCATTCTCTCTCCTGCCATATCATTTCATTTCATTCAAATATCAATGTATAATTTGTGCTGACACTAATGCACCCTGAGCCTGCAGGACAGCTTGAGTTTCTTTGGAACTAGATTGGGCCTGCTTATCCAAATGTGGACTATCTTGCCTTGCAATCTTTCATCAGTTTTTCTCTGCCATCCACGTACAGGGAGATTAGGTACAGTGCCATGGGTTGTAAAAGTCTTGATTTTATGTTGCGTACCGTGGACAAAAGAACATGACTATCTCTGGAGATGGACTTGTAACCTTGAATTTTTTTTATATTTTCTTTATATTTTTCAACAATGTTGGTTCTCAAATTCCTCAGACAGTTCTATCTCCCTCCGACGATCATCTGTTTCCAAACCTGAAGAAACACCTCAAGGGTACCAAATTTCACACCCTTTCTGATGCCATGGCTGCTACAGATGCCTGGTTTGAGGCACAACCGAAATCATTCTTTTTACTAGGCTTATGCGGGCGTCAGACGGGACGATAAATTGTGTGATCGCATAAGCGATCTCATCCCCCCCGTCGTTTGTGCGTCACGGCAATTAGTTGCCCGTGGCGCACAAAGTTGTTAACCCACCGTCACACGTACTTACCTCCCAGGCGATGTCGCTGTGGGCGGCGAACATCCTCTTCCTGAAGGGGGAAGGACGTTCGGCGTCACAGCGACGTCACACGGCAGCTGGCTAATAGAAGCGGAGGGGCGGAGTTGAGCGGGACGTAAACATCCCGCCCACCTCCTTCCTTCAGCATTGCCGGCGGGACGCAGGTAAGCTGTGTTCGTCGCTCCCGGGGTGTCACACAGAGCGATGTGTGCTGCCACAGGAGCAACGAACAACCGGAGCACAGAAGGAGGAACGAGATTATGAAAATGAACGACGTGTCAACAATGAACGAGAAGTTGAGTATTTCTGCTCGTTCATAGGTGTCACATGGTACGATATCTCTGACGATGCCAGATGTGCATCACTAACAACGTGACCCCGACAACATATCGCCAGATATATCGTACCGTGTGACGCCCGCATTACAGAACTTGGAATACCGATGTAAGAAGTCTATTGACATCAGTGGAGAGTATGTGGAATAAATGTAAAGTTTCATCATCTTATCTTGTTTCTTTCTGGGTAAAGCCAAAGACTCATTATCAGCAGCCCCTCGTATATCTTTTAGAAGCTACAGTTCTACCACTGCGGCATAGGAGAATAAAAAATCTGTCAGCACCAGCTTCTAACTTACTAGTATCCTATTTATAGCTTTTAGATATTCCCTATTGTTTGCAACTATTTCAGGAGCTAAATAATCAATTCATTGTATTTAAGAGTCAATTAGGCAAAAAGCTCCAGGCATTGCGAAGAACAAGTGGAATTGTCAGCTAAACATGATGTGAACAGAATTATTGCTTTAAGGAGATAGCAAGCGCAGTCTTCCCCTAAAGCGACACATTATTCCTAATAGAAAATAGATTGTTTTACATCTTTTCTTTTTCTGTTTGGTTTCACATTTTGTTGTTTAATTTAAATGGTAACGGAGAATATTTAGATTTTGTTCCATCAAACTCCTCAATAAAAAATGCTATACTGTATATATAATATATATATATTTTTATTTTTTTTTTCTTGCATAAAATGGAGTAATCCTGCCTACTTAGGTTACTATCACTATTCAATATGTGAGCACATCCTTAAAGAGGATGTACTGGCTCTCCTGACATGTCTGGTTTAGTAAATACAGTTAGGTCCAGAAATATTTGGACAGTGACACAAGTTTTGTTATTTTAGCTGTTTACAAAAACATGTTCAGAAATACAATTATATATATAATATGGGCTGAAAGTGCACACTCCCAGCTGCAATATGAGAGTTTTCACATCCAAATCGGAGAAAGGGTTTAGGAATCATAGCTCTGTAATGCATAGCCTCCTCTTTTTCAAGGGACCAAAAGTAATTGGACAAGGGACTCTAAGGGCTGCAATTAACTCTGAAGGCGTCTCCCTCGTAAACCTGTAATCAATGAAGTAGTTAAAAGGTCTGGGGTTGATTACAGGTGTGTGGTTTTGCATTTGGAAGCTGTTGCTGTGACCAGACAACATGCGGTCTAAGGAACTCTCAATTGAGGTGAAGCAGAACATCCTGAGGCTGAAAAAAAAGAAAAAAATCCATCAGAGAGATAGCAGACATGCTTGGAGTAGCAAAATCAACAGTCGGGTACATTCTGAGAAAAAAGGAATTGACTGGTGAGCTTGGGAACTCAAAAAGGCCTGGGCGTCCACGGATGACAACAGTGGTGGATGATCGCCGCATACTTTCTTTGGTGAAGAAGAACCCGTTCACAACATCAACTGAAGTCCAGAACACTCTCAGTGAAGTAGGTGTATCTGTCTCTAAGTCAACAGTAAAGAGAAGACTCCATGAAAGTAAATACAAAGGGTTCACATCTAGATGCAAACCATTCATCAATTCCAAAAATAGACAGGCTAGAGTTAAATTTGCTGAAAAACACCTCATGAAGCCAGCTCAGTTCTGGAAAAGTATTCTATGGACAGATGAGACAAAGATCAACCTGTACCAGAATGATGGGAAGAAAAAAGTTTGGAGAAGAAAGGGAACGGCACATGATCCAAGGCACACCACATCCTCTGTAAAATATGGTGGAGGCAACGTGATGGCATGGGCATGCATGGCTTTCAATGGCACTGGGTCACTTGTGTTTATTGATGACATAACAGCAGACAAGAGTAGCCGGATGAATTCTGAAGTGTACCGGGATATACTTTCAGCCCAGATTCAGCCAAATGCCGCAAAGTTGATCGGATGGCGCTTCATAGTACAGATGGACAATGACCCCAAGCATACAGCCAAAGCTACCCAGGAGTTCATGAGTGCAAAAAAGTGGAACATTCTGCAATGGCCAAGTCAATCACCAGATCTTAACCCAATTGAGCATGCATTTCACTTGCTCAAATCCAGACTTAAGACGGAAAGACCCACAAACAAGCAAGACCTGAAGGCTGCGGCTGTAAAGGCCTGGCAAAGCATTAAGAAGGAGGAAACCCAGCGTTTGGTGATGTCCATGGGTTCCAGACTTAAGGCAGTGATTGCCTCCAAAGGATTCGCAACAAAATATTGAAAATAAAAATATTTTATTTGGGTTTGGTTTATTTGTCCAATTACTTTTGACCTTCTAAAATGTGGAGTGTTTGTAAAGAAATGTGTACAATTCCTACAATTTCTATCAGATATTTTTGTTCAAACCTTCAAATTAAACGTTACAATCTGCACTTGAATTCTGTTGTAGAGGTTTCATTTCAAATCCAATGTGGTGGCATGCAGAGCCCAACTTGCGAAAATTGTGTCACTGTCCAAATATTTCTGGACCTAACTGTACTTGTGTTCTCCATTCTAAAATAATGGTGGAAAAACAATTCTTAGAATTGTGTGGTGTGTGTGGTGTGCTATTCCTCCTGAATGTTTATGAATAAGCTTTGGCTGCATGGCTTATATTTGGTAGCATAACTGATTTGAAACTATTGAGATGAATGGAATTGTGTGAACTATAGCGCAAAACTAACTACAAAAGGGAAATATGTAACACATGCCTAAATTGACACAGGGGCATCACCAATTCCCTTTGATGTGAGTGAATATTATGAGTACATATACTGTATGTCCAGATCGTGAATGCTGCATCTGTCCCATATCACTCCTCCAGTAAATGTTGATGCCAGGGAAAAGAGTGCAGGGGACTACATCATTAAGTATAGGGTTTAATTTTTTTTCCCAACACCCTGGGTCAGTTAAAATTAACTTTTAAATTAGTGGACATATTGATAGTTAGAATTCTACAGAATTCTGGCAGTCCTTGTCCCAAAAAACTGTAGCACTTGCCGTGTACCAGATTTTATAGTGTGTGTGTGTGTAGTACAGTGGAACCTTGGTTTACGAGCATATTCTGTTCTGGGAGTGTGGTTGTGAAACCAAGTTACTCGTCTAGCAAAGCAAGATTACCCATAGGAAATAATGCAAGCTCAGACAATTCGTTCCACAACTTGTTCAATGTCCCATCCTGGCGCCCTATTGTGCCCTTCCACACACTCACAAAACACACATATCATGCACAGCTTACCTTCCAGTCCATCGCCGGCCTCCCGGTTCTTGTAGTCCGCCGGTACAGGATGTGTATCAGGTAACCATCGCGACGATGGAGGAACTTCGCTGCCAGAGCGCTGCCGTCAAAAGGCAGGAGCCACTTGCCTCTGATTGGTCAGCGCACTGCCTTTGAGTAGCGGCTGACAGCGGAAGTTCCTCCATCATCGCGATGGTTACCCGATACACATCCTGTACCGGCGAACTACAAGAACCATGAGGCCGGTGATGGAACGGAAGGTAAGGTGAGCATATGTGTGCGTGCTTGTGCGTATTTGTGTGTGTTTGTACGGTCTGCAAGAGCGGTTCAGAGTATGGTTAAAGTTTAGAACCGGAAGTGTGTTCAGTGAGTATTTGCTCGTACAGCAAAGCTTGCTCGTAAACTGAGTTACAATTTAACAGCAAGCTTTGCTCGTAAAGCGAAATGCTTGCAAACTGGGTTACTCGTAAACCGAGGTTCCACTGTATATATAATGTGTACATAATAAATGTGGTCTAAACTTAGATGTGCCAAATTTTTCATTCAGTATTGACAACTGTGATAATGTACATGCATTTTTAGCACTGTGTAGTTCAGGTTTGTACTGTCTAAAAATTAGTTTTATTAAATCTTCCTCATTCTTCTAGTTCCTTGCTAATTTATAGACCTGTAATGTGGCCTAGTTAGTAATCCTTGGTCGAGGCTCTCCCAAAACTACTAGCAATTCCTATTTAATAAGCACAAATCCCACTTTGTACTTTATCAGAATGCAGACAATAAAATATAGACACATAGACAGATTAAAATCAAATGCGCACAAAATTATATGAGCAAAGATAGCAGCACAAATGATGTACCAGTTAGTGTGGACCATGTGGAATAAGCATACAAGTGTAACAACAAGCAATACAATGTATGTCTAAAAGACCTATCACATGTGAGCTACAGACTTGCAATAAATCCAAACATTTAAAGAACGATATATAAGGCAGATCTCATCAGATCCATAAAGAAGTAACTGAACAAGCCTAAAAGTAACCTCAAAGGAGAGACAGAATAAAGACGTCATAATCACTGAGGAAGCCATAGCGAAACGCATGTTAGGTTGGGTAAGGACCATTCTTGCTCACGTATCTCTTGCTATGCTGCCTCTCCCATTGTGTTACTTTTAGGCTTGTCCATCTACTTTTTTTTTTTTTACTCGTTTAGGCCCTCTTCACACGTCCGTGAATATCATGCACGTGTTTCACGGACCTGTCAAAGGTACGTTTTCCCCTCCATGTGCCGTGTTTATGGCACTACGTGTTTTCTCCGTGTGTTATCCATGATAACACACGGAGAACGAGAACTTTCTGCTCACCTGTCCCTGGCGTCACTGTCCGTGGTGCTGAACTTCGTTCTCCAGCCCTGCTGACTCCTTGCTGCTGCCGCTTCCACGGCAGTGAAGTGAATATTAAATGAGCATAATGAGCGGCGATCAGCAGCAAGTGACAACAGCGGCAGAGACAGGAGGGCTGGAGAAGGTGAGTAAAGTTTTATTTTTTTTCTCAGACACGTGTGTTTCCCCAGCGCGTGTCACACGGGACCGCATCCACACTACATCCGTGTGGTAAGTGTGCGGGCCATGTGACAACCGTGCTGCCGGAGAAAAACTGACATGCATCCGTGTGGAGCACACGGGCTCACATCTGCTCCACATGGAGGCACAGGCCAATCGCTGCACACGTGCGTGCACATAAACCCATTGATTTTAATGGGTTTACGTGTGCCTGTGTCTCCGGTACATGCGGGCATGGACCTAGCACGTACCGGAGACACATGCGTGTCTAGGGGGCCTTAGTCAGGTCTCTCTAGTATTTTTCAACTAATACTTATAATAATTTTTTTTACATGTTGGGACTTTTTGCAATCTGTGGTAGGTCTTTTACATTTCTGTACATACATTTGAATTATACCCAGACCATTTTAATTCTTAAAACACATCTGATGGATTGGTCACTTTGTCCATCTACTTTATTGTTGTCTTTATTGTTATTTATATATCTATAAAGTGATTTTCTAATCTATTGAATGGTGTTTGCTCTAATTATATGTAATTACTCTGTCTACTTTGATTGATTTGAGTCTACTACACCTGCAGGATTAGCTCTAAATCTTTATACAAAGTAATAGATTCTCTTAACCATGGTTTCTTAAAGTGCTACTGTACTTTAAAATTTTGAATAGGGTCACACAGCAATTTTGGATTCAATACAGGTCATAGAGCCAAAAATGCCACTCCTAAAAAGCAAACTATTACATGCTTATGGTGTCACATTTTGACCAGAAAGCTACCAAGACCATTGAATCTAAAAGGGGTCGTTCACTACTGTCCAATAGTGGCCACATCCATGTAAAACTTATAGGGAAAGCTTTTTCTAAATACCTTGTTCAGCCAATTCTGCCAGAGTGGTGCTATTGCAGACCACTCATCCCCATGAAGTGCCCCCCTGAGCTCCGTGACCTCTGAGATCCGGTGATGTCACGTCAACTTCCAGTTGACCCGACATCACCGAGGCGGGCCCCAATCTCTCTGAGTGACTGGGCTGTGGTTAGAGTTTCACTGCTCGTCACAGGCCACCATATCGCGCACGCTCTCCTTCGCTGCAGAGCACTACAAGCAAGAGCGATGCTGGGCTGTGATGAGCAGTGAAACACTACCCACAGCCCAGTCAGTAAGGGAGACTGGGGCCCACCGTGGTGATGTCTGGTCAACTGGAAGTTGACTTGACATCATCGGATCTCAGAGGTCACGCAGCCCGGGGTCACTTCATGGGGATGAGTAGACTGCAATAGAACCACGCAGAGGCACAATTGGCTGAACAAGGTATATAGAAAAAGCCTTCCCTATCAGTTTTTTTTTTTAGAGATGTGCCCACTAATGCAGAGTAGTGGACCACTTCTTTCGGTCGCAAACATTCCAATTGATTCTGACTTTGTGCAACTTTCTGGTACATTGTGGGTCCCCATTTACTGTTTGTGTAATGTGCTGCAATATAGCAGCAGCATACATCAATCTTTAGCCATGTGACTAATGTGTTCCATCTAGCACATGTAATTTGACTGCCAATTATTTCCAAGCGGCTGTAAATGAAGCTCATATGTTACATTTGTATTACGTATTATAAATTGGCACTTTTATATTAGCTGGCTGGAATTGGATATTCTCTTAAGGAACTTCTGTCTTTTTCTGCAATCTGCAAATATTCATGACCGTGCTGCTGGTTTGTGTATATATTTTCCGTGGAAAGCCTTAGATACCTGCTGTGTGCATACATCAATATACATGTGAATAGCTTTTGTAGAGAAGAACTAACGCTGTTAATAAAGGCAGGTTCTCATTTATTAATATATTAACTAGGGAAATAATTAGTTACATGGCAGCAGCTCTAAAATGCTATTTTCGTAAGAAAATCTAAATACACCATTACCGATGCCGCTTCTCTGTATTTTATATCCTGCTGAGTAAAATGCCCCTTACTTAAATAAGCAATTTGCTATTACTTTAGCAGACCTGCCAAGACTATGTTAATAAAATTTAAACTTGGCAAAAGCTTCAAACGTTTGCTGTAGGTCAGCTGGGGAAGTCGGACGGCGACTGTTGTGATGACAAGTGATACATTTCAAATCACGTAGTTCATCAATGTTCTATTCTCATTGATATTATTCATTGTACTGCACTTAACGCACATTTATTTAAAATGTACGTGAGCACAGGAATGCTCCTGTTTTCTGTAATGTATTCAGCTTTTAGAGCACCAACTTGTACTCCAGAGCTGTTCTTCCTGTAACTGGGGACTGGAAGTGGCAACCATAGTCTGGTTATAGTCCGTCTTTATGAAGCTATCAAAGGCTGCCACTGTAGTCACTCACCTATACTTACCAACGTTTTTTAGCTGAAAACGGGGACAATAAAACACTAGTCCCAGGATAGCCAGGGAACACGTCAAAATTGCACATCTCTTCCCAAAATATCCACTTTTGTTGGGCTTGGTATCAGCTTTGCTCCTTTTTTGAATGCGGAGGTAAAGAATCTGGATTATTGGAATATGTCCTTAAAGGGACCTAACCACCAAGATTTTGCTGTATTAATACACGGAAAAAAAGGCAGTGCCATACTGGCACTAAGATGCTGAATCCAGGCATACCTGTTATAGAAAGATCTGATGTTTGGTTGCTGAAATATCTTTAGTCAAAGTTCCAGAATCGCACTGAACTTTGATTGACATGTGCATCAGGGGTGGGCCTTTGTGGGTTGGGTCCTCGCTGTAAAGTCCTTCTCCTGCGTCCTGTATGGCATGCCTCCCTTTCTTTATTTTAATATCGCCCCATACCGCCATTGGTAATGTTGGCGGCGTGTGCGCATTGCCACAGTAATGACATCTTCGTTAAAATGGCACCAGCATGCGCGTACCGCCATCTCCGGTGTCATTTTATTGAGTCAGTTGAAAAAACTACGAGCGGCAGAGACACGTTCGCAGATGTGAAGAAAACAAATCTGCTCATGCACTGATGCCACTCATAATCTTCTCCACTGAGTATTCAATAAAATGACCCCGGTGGTCGCAGTACACATATGCGCGAATTCCAGCACAATTTTAATGGAGACGTGATTACTATGTCCTATAGCAGCAATGGCGGCATGAATCGATATTTAAATAAAGAAAAGGGGGCATGCAATACAAGGCACAGGAGGAGGAGGAGGAATAAACGGCAAAGACCCGACCCACAAAGGCCCGCCCCCGAAGCACACATCAATCACCGATGCAGTGCATTTCTGTAACTTTGATTAAAGATATTTCGGCAACAAAGCATCTCCTCTTTTAACAAAAGGTATGCTTGGATACAGCATCTTATTGCCTGTATGGCACTGCCTTTACCTCATACAGCAAAATCCTGCTGGTTGGTTCTCTTTATAGCTAGGTTCAAATGAGTGTATTTGCATTTAAAATGGTACATTTCTCATCCAGAAAATAATTCTATTTTTCATCTGTTCTATTATCAGTATGTAATCAATATGAATTTTTTACTTCCGTCTAACATTAATTTTATACATCAATAATTTCAAATCAACAATACGCCTAATATAGTTTTTTTATGTATAATAATATCTAATGCAAAGTAACCCATGTGTGATGTTTTTGGGTTTTGTTTTTTTTTTGCACACCCATTGACTTATAAAGGGCAAGATGGATCTGAAAAAAAGGATCAAAGCACATGTTTCAATTTTTTACACGCAGAACATTGTCCATCGGCCTGGGTGTTCATTTCAACTACCATATTGACTTGCATTGATCAGTGTGCTGTCCAAATGACTAATTAAAAGCAAATGCAGGCACCATTGTCGTGGACAAAAATTTTATTCCACATTCCCACCTGCTTGTTTTCCATCTATCTCAGCCCTTCTTTGGCTCTATAAAGCCAGAGCCATCAATCAAATAAGAGAAGGGTTGAAGAAGGATTAAAAACAAGTAGGTGGGAAGGTGCACTTAAAGGGAACCAACCATCAGAATTTTCATATATAAAGTAAAGCTGGTGCCATACTGGCGCTAAGATGCTGAATATAATCATACCTTTAGTTGATAGAGTGCATGCTTGCGTGCTAAAAAATCTTTAATCCAAGTTCCAAAATTGTACTGTTCGTTCGATTAGCATGTGCATCGGGGCTGGACTACATAAGTCAGGTCTTGCATTTTTCATTTGTTCCTGTATGCTGGCCTTTCTCCTCCTGTCACTGTCATTTCATTTGTCCGGCGTGTGCTCAGTAGCGACTAGAAGTATTTCCTGAACTCTTCAATAAGATGGCATTGGAGATAGTTCTGTGCACAGGTGCTGACTCCCCTCTATCTCCCCCTTCATCTCCCCCTCCATCCTAGTGAAGACTTCAGGAAATACTTCTAGCTGCTACTGCCCACACATCGTACATAAATGAAATGACAGCGACGGGGGAAGACAGGCCAGGCCAGCATACAGGGGTGGATGAAGAACTCAGGACCCAACCTACATAGTCCTGCCCCAATGCACACGCCAGTCAAATGAGCAGTGCAATTCTGGAACTTGGATTAAAGATTTTTCAGCATGCATTCAGTGAACTAAAGGTCTGACTGGATTCAACATCCTAGACCCAGTATGGCAGTGCCCTTACTATATATCTATATAGATACACATTTTATATATATCTCTGACTCTAATAATTGTAGATTCGCATTGAAGGCATCAAAACTATGAATTAAAACATGTGGAATGAAATACTTAAAGTGTAAAACAACTGAAAATATGTCTTATATTCTAGGTTCTTCAAAGTAGCCACCTTTTGCTTTCATTACTACTTTGCACACTCTTGGCATTCTCTTGATGAGCTTCAAGGGGTAGTCACCGGAAATGGTTTTCCAACAGTCTTGAAGGAGTTCCCAGAGATGCTTAGCACTTGTTGGCCCTTTTGCCTTCACTCTGTGGTCCAGCTGACCCCAAACCATCTCGATTGGGTTCAGGTCTGGTGACTGTGGAGACCAGGTCATCTGGCGTAGCACCCCATCACTCACCTTCTTAGTCAAATAGCCCTTACACAGCCTGGACGTGTGTTTGGGGTCATTGTCCTGTTGAAAAATAAATGATGGTCCAACTAAACGCAAACCGGATGGAATAGCACGCCGCTGCAAGATGCTGTGGTAGGCATGCTGGTTCTGTATGCCTTCAATTTTGAATAAATCCCCAACAGTGTCACCAGCAAAGCACCCCCACACCATCACACCTCCTCCTCCATGCTTCACGGTGGGAACCAGCCATGTAGAGTCCATCCGTTCACCTTTTCTACAAAGACACGGTGGTTGGATCCAAAGATCTAAAATTTGGACTCATCAGACCAATGCACAGATTTCCACTGGTCCAATGTCCATTCCTTGTGTTCTTTAGCCCAAACAAGTCTCTTCTCTTTGTTGCCTGTCCTTAGCAGTGGTTTCCTTGTTCAAATGATTTTTATTAGGTTTTGTAGTTAACAAATCTTGAAATCATGCGTTACAAAATTTAAGGACATAGATAGTAAAGCAAGGTTAAGAAAATGCACATATTTTGACCCTCCAGTTTGTTAGTCAAATCAATTGCTTATGAATTAACTTTTTGCAAAACATAACTAAACAACAAAGAAAATTAACAACTTCCTGACATGGATTCCATAGACAGTCCAGCAAATTTGCAAGATCAGAAACATATAATTCTAGTGAGTTTTAGATCAGGGAGGTATCAAAGACCAGAGCTTCAGGCCTGGAATTATTAGTGAGCTTGTATTTCTCGAATATAGTTAGTGTTTTCTTAACGTCAGTTGGGCTATATAGTCTGTCGGTGATTGGGCTCTGGCCATGGGTCCCATTTGGTGAGGTACTTTGTTTGAGTATTATTTTTTATGGCATAGTAGTACTCTAAAGCTTTATGTAGAGTTAGTTTCTCCTTAGCTTCTTGAATATTAGGAGCTTTCTCACTTTTCCATTTGGATGCAATGAGATTAGTGGACACTAGTAGAATATGTATTACTATGGGCCTAAAATGTTTAGGTATCGCTTCAATGTTTAAGAGAAGAAGAACTAATTCTGGAGTTAGAGGTACATCTAGCTGTGTAATGCACCTTATAAGTGATTGAATGTCTCTCCAGAATTTCTTAATTTTTGGACACGACCAAAATATGTGAGTTATGTTGCCTGAATTTCCACAGTTTCTCCAGCATTTGTTTGAGGTGTCTGGGTTAATTAAATGCAATTTATGGGGTGTGTAATACCAGCGGGTTATTATCTTATAATTGATTTCTATAAGAGCAACGCAAGGTATATTTTTGTAGACTGTGGCCAATGACTTTTGAAATCTTTCTTCAAATTGATTTTCTGGGATTTTTAACTCAATTTTCCACTTTTCCAAGTGTTTTGAGTTACGGAGATTTGTGTCTTCGTTATAAATTTGGTAGATATATTTGGTTTTCCAAGTGTTTTGATTATTTGGATTCTTTAAGAGAGCTGTGATGTTACTTGGAAGGTGGAGGGTGGTGCTAGGTTTCATGAATATTTTTTCTTTTATATTCCAAGTTTTCTTATTTGACTTTGTTAGTTTGAATTCTTTTGCTAAGTCTTGGTAGGGTTTCAGCTTATCGTTATCAAGTATGTCTGAGATTAAGCATATTCCCTTGGATTTCCAGTCGTTGAGCTTTAATCTTGGTGAGACTGCAGAAAGAGTTTCGATCTTCATCCAACCTACTGATTCAGTGCTGTGTATTTTTCTAGATTGGGCTCCAAATTTCCTCCATGTTATTATTGAGTTCCTGGTGATGACCTCCTTAGGTAGTCGCTTTTTAGAGTCGCATAGGTAGGCCACCACCAGGTCTCCAACTTCTATATTTGGACAGTAAAGGCCCCGTCACACTAAGCAACATCGCTAGCAACATCGCTGCTAACGAACAACTTTTGTGACGTTGCTAGCGATGTTGCTTAGTGTGACATCCAGCAACAACCTGGCCCCTGCTGTGAGGTCGTTGGTTGTTGCTGAATGTCCTGGGCCATTTTTTAGTTGTTGCTGTCCTGCTGTGAAGCACAGATCGCTGTGTGTGACAGCGAGACAGCAACAACTAAATGTGCAGGCAGCAGGAGCCGGCTTCTGCAGAGGCTGGTAACCAATGTAAACATCGGGTAACCAAGAAGCCCTGTCCTTGGTTACCCGATATTTACCTTTGATACCAGCCTCCCCCGCTCTCACTGCCTGTGCTGCCGGCTCCTGCTCTGTGCACATGTAGCTGCAGCACACATCGGGTTAATTAACCCGATGTGTGCTGTAACTAGGAGAGCAAGGAGCCAGCGCTAAGCATTGTGCGCTGCTCCCTGCTCTGTACACATTTAGCTGCAGCACACATCGGGTAATTAACCCGATGTGTGCTGTAACTAGGAGAGCAGGGAGCCAGCGCTCAGTGTGCGCTGCTCCCTGCTCTCTGCACGTGCGGTGGTAACCAAGGTAAATATCGGGTTGGTTACCCGATATTTACCTTAGTTACCAAGCGCAGCATCTTCCACGCAGCGCTGGGGGCTTGTCACTGGTTGCTGGTGAGCTCACCAGCAACTTGTGTAGCGACGCTCCAGCCATCCCTGCCAGGTCAGGTTGCTGGTGGGATCGCTGGAGCGTTGCAGTGTGACATCTCACCAGCAACCTCCTAGCAACTTACCAGCGATCCCTATCGTTGTTGGGATCGCTGGTAAGTTGCTTAGTGTGACGGTACCTTAAGAATCTTCAAGTCCCACCCATGCAGGTTTATCACCTCTGTTCCAATACTTCTGGCTGCTTTTAATGTCGTTGCTTGATAGTAGGCCATTATGTTTGGCATCCCCAACCCCCCATTGATTCTGTTTTTGTTTAGGGTAGATTGTGCTACTCGAGGTTTAGTTTTACCCCATACAAAAGATGTTTGTTGAGTTTGGAGTTTTTGTATAAGCTTCTTCTTGATTGGTAATGGGATAGTTCTGAATATATAAAGTAGCTTGGGAAGTTCCAGCATTTTGTATGTGTTTTTTTTCCTAACCAGGAAAGCTCTACTTTGGACAGATGCAAGACAAGCAAATAGTCCATGAGATGACACACAAAAGGAAATTTTAAAACTCAGACTAGATTTAAAAACCATTCTCTCAAACGAATACGAAAGATTCATAATGACCTCAAAATCCAATTTTTACCATCTCATGAATAAACCTTCAGGTTTTTTAGCCAGAAGAACAAGAATTCTGAGATCTAAGACCAAAATCTTACAGATAAGAGATAAGGTCAACAAAATTTACAAAAATCCAAAAGACATTTCACTAAAATTTGAGGAATTTTTTAACAACCTATATAACTTAAAAAATAATAAACTAGAAGACAAACCCACTAAGGGAGACATCAATCAATTCCTTGACTCGATTCAGTTACCCTCTGTCTAACGAAGATTTAAATTTTTTAAACACCCCATACAAAAACAGTGACATAATGTCTACAATAAACTCTCCAAAACAAAAACAACAAAATAAAGCACCAGGACCAGATGGAATTCCCAATGAGTACTACAAAAAGTTTGCTATAATCTTAACCCCATATTTAACCACCCTCATCAATGAACTATCACTAGGCTTAAAATTACCTGAAGAGATGCAAGAAGCCACTATATCAGTTTTGTATAAAGAAAAGGGAGACAGAGACCTCATTGGAAACTATATACCCATTTCGCTCCTAAATTCTGACCTGAAAATATTGGCAAAAACCCTAGCCACCAGACTACAAAAAATAGTACCGAACCTTATACACAAAGATCAAGTGGGGTTCATTGCGAACAGAGGAGCAGAAGACGCTACCAGACGAATCCTAAACCTACTCACTCAGGGGAAACTAAGACTCCCACAGTCTTTACACAATTGATGCTGAGAAGGCATTTGACCGGGTTCAGTGGAACTACTTACTTCAAACTTTAAAAAAATTTGGCTTCAATGGGAGGGTATTAGACCTTATAAAATCATTTTACTCAAACCCGTCTGCAAGAATTTTAACAAATGGTCTCCTCTCGGGTAAAATCAACCTCTCGAATGGAACAAGGCAGGGGTGTCCTCTTTCCCCATCATTGTTCGATCTTTTCATTGAGCCCTTGGCGGAAAAGATCAGGATGGACAGCCGGATTAGGGGCGTCCCTGCTAATAACAGACAATTCAAAGTGTCACTTTTCGCAGATGACATCCTACTCTCTCTAACGGATCCACTGAACTCGGTCAAACAGACCTTGGAAGTTTTTAAAGAGTTCTCAAGGGTCTCATTATATAGGGTCAATATGGATAAAACCCAGGCTATGCACCTCAATCTGGATCAGGATCTATTAAAAGTCCTACAATCTGAAATCAAATTTCAGTGGAATGTGGACAGCATGTCTTATTTAGGAATCAAACTAACAAAAAACACAAAGGACTGCGCTAACCAGCATATTGCTGACATTTATAATACCATCCAAAAAGATCTACAACATCTGTCCAAAGCAGTGGTTTCCTAGCAGCTATTTTACCGTGAAGGCCTGCTGCACAAAGTCTCCTCTTAAATGTTGTTCTAGAGATGAGAAGGTGTGTCCAAACTTTTGGTCTGTACTGTATTATATTATATTATATATATATATATATATATATATATATATATATATATATAAAAAAATATACAGTACAGACCAAATGTTTGGACACACCTTCTCATCTCTAGAACAACATTTAAGAGGAGACTCTTATGTGTATTTATAAGTTTTGATGGTTGATTCCCTTTAAATGTTTGGCCATACCAAGGGTGCACTCAGGCGCCTGTACTTAGTTTGTACAGTCATCTTGCTCCGACAGTCCCTTTAATGTGCTCGCTCTGAACCATATATAAGTACTAAATAGAAAAAAAAACCTCCATCTATAAATACAAATTTAAAGAGCCTTTTATTTAGGTATTTGGATTATAGAAAATAATCTATCTGTATCATATATGATCGTTTCCTTTTCTATTGATAAAATGGACTCCAGGAATATTTTGTACAATCACGGAGTACATGCAAACATTAATTTTATACCAAGAAACCATCTCTTAACATAAAGGTCACAAACTCCCAGCTGACAAAAGTGATTTGGGTTGGGTCACAACTTGCAATTTTACATTTCAATCAAATTAGCCCAAAGAATTTCTTTGAGAAATGGAAGAGGAAGATGAGGAACAACAAGGCTTGCATTATCGGTAGCCTTTTTGTGTTATTATTCCTGAAACTGTAGCAGTGTTTTCCTTGTGATCTACACGCTCATAGTTCAGTAGGGATCATTTATTCAGCTCGTAAGAAAAACATTCGGCTCGCCCAAGAGACCTTAAGTAAGCAAAAAGTCCTAGATGAACTAGTGGCTGAGATCTAACAATGGACAGCATTATGTAATACCTCCGTTATTTCACCCTGCGTGAATTCTAGACAGGGTGCTTCTTCAGTACTTGTTACACTTAGGGAATGTGTCTACTATTAGCCAGAATAAGCCCACGTTTGTGTGATGTTACACACTGCTTTTTTTGTTTCCTTCCCAATCACTTTTGTACATTATTTACATTATTAACTCCATGATTGACTCTTAATGTTTTGAATGATTATATACTATGATTGTTATTAATATTCAATAAATATCTAAAAATATAAAAAATAAATGTAAATACGGAATGATATTCAATATAAAATACTGGTTACACAATCGCATTAGGATGGGAGGGCAAAAGTAGCACGTTCTTTATTTTCTATGAGACGCCACGACTGTCCGCAGACCAATCCACAACTAATACAAGTCTCTAATATTTGGTTTATAAAACTAGGATTTCAGCTTTTTGTAACCATTGTATAGCAGTTATTCAATCTGTACTTGTTAATTATGTCATTTTTATTTGGACTTTGAATTGCTGTATGTTAGGGCGTAGTACTGAGCAGCATTATTTTTCATTATACAGTAGTTTTTATTGTTTGGACACTAGTATTGGTATTTGTGAACTTTATGGTAGTTTTTAAAAGACTATTGTTGCAGTTGCACTAGTGTTTATAATGTTCTTATACCGTATATTGTAGCTGTACCATTTTTATCTTTTTATTTTTTTTGCCTTAAAAGAAAAAAGCAGTTTTTTCATGCAGCCGTAAACAGAATAAACTATTAACTCTGCAATCGAATATGCATTTTTTTTTCTTAGCCATACCCAGAATTAGATTCTATGGGAATTTGAATATAAAAGAAAAAAAAATCATTCTTCTTCCTGCATCCACTTCTGGCTATGTGCTGCATCAGTTACAAATTGTGAGATTGCTTAAAAATATACTTTATTCTCCACTATGTTTCTTTTTCTAATTTGTCTTTATTGTGCCATAACACTACTTTTTCTTAAAGAAGCAGGTTTCTTTGCCACATTTTCCACAATTAAGTTATTGTGAAAAATGCTGTACCATTAACACTGTTAGGGCATGGTATAATAGCATTCACTGTGAACCATTAAAGGGAACCTGTCACTTGATTTTGGCCTTCTAAATTAAAACTAGCTCCGTAAGCAGCGCTTGTGCTACATTCTATAAACGTGTATGTTACCCCTCGACCCCCTCTGTAGATCCCAAAAATACCTTTATAAAATCTCCCGCCCTGTATGTAAATTGTCCAGTCCCATGGGTGTCCTAATCCATGCCTCCTGTCCCTCCTTTCGCCCTCCTCCTGTATAGATTGATGTGGATGACGCCTCGGACACCATCAACGTAGGCAGGCAAATTCTCCATATTCCCTGCTCGCACATGTGTACTTCACTCTGCCCTGTTGTGGGCAGAACCAAAAACTAAGGCGAGCCTGCATGAAACAGCAACTTCTGCGCGCATGCGCGATAATTTACTGGCCGATGTGGATGAAGTGAGTGACATCATCCACATCACTAGCCAAAATCGCGCGCCTGCGCAGAGGACTGCGTTTACCGGAAATATGGAGATTTTGCCTGCCTACGTGGATGGCATCCGAGACATCATGCATGTCAATCAACACAGGAGGAGGGTGAAAGGAGGGACAGGAGGCGCAGATTAGGACACCCGTCGGATCGGACCGAACAATTTACATACAGGGTGGGAGATTTTATAAAGGTATTTTTGGGGTCTACGAGGGGGTAATGTGCACCTTTTGTATTGAATGCAGTACAAGCGCTGCTTAAGGTGCTAGTTTTAGTTTAGAAGGCCAATAGCTGGTGACTGGTTCCCTTTAACAAAAGAAATGAAATAACATTTCCATCTGCTGTTATCATTCTCAGTATTCACATTTTGTAGTTCAGTAAATTTGTGGAACCTTATTACGCCACATTGAAGTATTCTGTTGACCTAGACGTAGCCTCACCCATTCTGTCCTCCTGGAAAGCATCAGATTGCGGGATACTCCCTCTGATTTCACTCAGCTACTCTTGCAGTGTCTGCTTGGCTGCATTTCGGTTTAGTTTTCCGGACTTTTCTATTAATCTCATCTGATGGGTTATATCATTCCACTCTCTTATCAACCTTGTATATCATTGTGACTCCAGGCAAGGACAATCTATCCGTTATACACCACAATTACTAATTAGTAACTGAAGGGAATTTAGGACACGATTCTTGTTATTTAAGTCTAGACTCTGTATCACTGTATGTAAATATACACTGTTTCTGCACCATGTTTGTGCACCAGTCAGAATTTTCTATATTTCTGAATAATTAATCTAAAGCTACATCGGATTTCCACACAAGTTCTAAAAGTAGGAAAAGAGAACCAAATCAAACAATTTAGTCAAAATATTGCTTTTTTTTATGAAGAAAATGTTCTAATATTCATGAGTCTGAGTGCCAAAAGTATGTGAACCTTTGCTTTTAGTATCTGATCCTTAAGTGCAGCAATAACTGCAAGTTTTCTGGTAATTGTTTATTAGTTCTGTACTTCAGCTTGGAGGAATTTTAACCTGTTCCTCCATACAAAACAGCATCAACTCTATTATATTGGTGTGTTTCCTCCCAATGAAGTTCAGGTCCTTCCACTACAATTCTATAGGATTATTAAAGGTGACTTTCGGTTACTTTGTAACCTTGGTCTTAAAGTGATCTTTATTGGTTGATCACTATTGAAGAGTGTAATAATTTTCTTCACTTTAATCCATTTGTACACAATCTAAGAATTGATGGAGTCAAAACTTTTTAGAGATGGTTTTTGTAACAGGTTTTTCAGGTTGATGAGCATCAACAACTTTTCTTCTGAGGTCTTCAGAAATCTTCCTTTTTGCCATGATACTATTTCACAAGTGTGTTGGGAAGATCAGATTTTGACAAATCTCTGTTCTTTAAAGTGAACCTGTCACCAGATTTGGCAACTGTAAGCTGCAGCCACCACCAGTGGCCTCTTATATACAGCATCCTAACATACTGTATATAAGAGCCCAGGCCGCTGTGTAGAACGTAAAAATCAGTTTATAATACTTAACTAAGGGGCGGTGCAGACTGGTCGGATGGTGTCTCCATTCTCCGGTACCTGGCGCCTCCTCTTTTGGCCATCTTTGTCCTCCTTCTTCTGAAGCCTGGGTGCATGATGTGTTCTACACCCATTGAGGTCCTGCGCAAGCGCACTACAATACTTTGATCTGCCCTGCTCAGGGCAGATCAAAGTGCACCTGCACAGGACTGCAATGCCAGCTAGTTTGCATGACATAGGATTCGTCATGCACCCAGGCTTCAGAAGGAGGACAAAGATGGCTGAAAGATGAGGCGCTAGTACTGGAGAACAGAGACACCCATCCGACCAGTCTGCACCGCACCTCCCCTTAGGTGAGTATTATAAAGTGATTTTTACATTATACAGAGCGGCCTAATATCTTATATACAGTGTTCTAGAATGCTGTATATAAGAGCTCACTGGTGGTGGCCGCAGGTTATAGGGGCCAAATCTGGTGACAGGATCCCTTTAAATAAAACAGGTCTCCTACTTATACCTGATTGTCATCCCATTGATTGAGAACAGCAGACTCTAAATCTAAAGGGTGCTTTACACGCTGCGACATCGTTAACGATATATCGTCAGGGTCACATTGTTAGTGACGCACATCCAGCGCCATTAGCGACATGTGACACCAATGAGCGACGATCAACGATCGCAAAAACGTGAAAAATTGTTGGTCGTTGACACGTTCATTTTCTTAATATCGTTGCTGCTGTAGGTACGATGTTGTTCGTCGTTCCTGCGGCAGCACACATCGCTATGTGTGACACCGCAGGAACGAGGAACATCTCCTTACCTGCGTCCACCGGCAATGAGGAAGGAAGGAGGTGGGCGGCATGTTCCGGCCGCTCATCTCCGCCCCTCCTCTTCTATTGGACGGACGTTCTGTGACATCGCTGTGACGCTGAACGCAACTCCCCCTTGAAGGAGGGATTGTTCGGCAGGAACCGCGACGTCGCAGAACAGGTATGTGCGTGTGACGCTGCTGTAGCGATAATGTTCGCTACGGCAGCGATCACCAAATGTTGAACCAACGACGGGGGCGGGTGCTATCGCTCGCAACAATGCTAGCAATTGCTAGCGATGTCGCAGAGTGTAAAGCACCCTTAAGGCACCGATTCATACGCCAGTCCTAATGAGGGGCTATGTTGTATTCATTAAGGCTGCTTTCACACCTCCGGTTTCTGCAATGCGGTACAATCCGGCACTTTGCAGGAAAATCGCAACCGTTTTTTTTTGCTGCCGGTTGCGATTTTCCTGCATAGACTATAATTAGTGCCTCATTGTGCCGCATGGCCTTGCGTTCCGTCCGGTTTTTGCCGCATGCGGCAGATTTAGCCGATGTGGCGGCCGGATGGAACGTTGCCTGGCACGTTTTTTCGTGCGGCAAAAAAACCCGCATCGCGCCGCATTCTACCGATGCGGCGCATTTTTCAATGCATGCCTATGGCGGCCGGATGCGGCGCGATGCGGCAATAACCGCATCCGGCCGCCGCATGCGGTTTTTGCCACTGCACATGCTCAGTAGCATGCCACAAGCGGCAAAAAACGGACTGGCCGCAAAGGAAAAACTTATGCAAAGAATGCGGTGTTTTCACCGCATCCGTTGCATAGCTTGCACAGCCGGATTGAGCCGCAGAGCTCAAGCCGGATGTGTGAAAGCAGCCTAAGACGCGCACTTGATGAATTTGGCACATTTTATCATTTGGCATAAATTCTTTGAGTAATCTTCAAATTATCTGCTTATCATTAAAATGCACATACTTTTGCCACACACAGACATGATATTAGATCATTTTCGTTATGTACAAAGTTACAAAGTCTTAATATTTTTGACTCCAGCGTTTGATACGGATCTCCTTTTCTACTTTTAGGACTTATGTGAAAATCTAATTGAGTTTTAAGTTAAATATTTGCAGAAATATAAAAATGTATGAAAGTTTTGCAAACTTTCACGTGCCATTGTATATAAAGGCAATGTTACATACATAATGAGATATACTAAGGCTGTCTTTTGTGCTTTAAAGCTATAGAATTTTGTTGACATGCTGAACTCTATAAGAATAACTGGGACAATTGTAAGCTAGTCTAGGGAAGTGATGTAAATAATATATGTTATGATAATGCCATGTAATTGAGCTTGTTAAAGTGCTCAATAGTCCATTATAGTTCCGCGACACACTTGAGATCTTACATGTAATCTTACATTTACACATTCCATATGTGGAAACTTTAAATTAATAGGCAAAGTGTGTCTGCTCTGGCTTAAGGAGAGCCTGGAGCAATATAAAGACCGTCTTTATCCCCTCCTTCCTACAGCTTCAGGAGCAGGGATTGGGAAGGCAGCACAGAAACAGAGGTAATTTGTTAACTTGCTTCTTCTGGTATATTTCCATGGTGACAGAACCTGGATACGGACAACAGATATGTATTAACTAGGCAGCTTACAGCGATTATATGAAATGGCAATCCTGTGTGCAAGAACCTTGGAAATCAGACCTTGAAGAAAGCGTTTATATTAATAATATTATTATGAGTAGTAGTAGCATAGCTGTTTGTTCCCAAGCTACATCTGGCTGCTATCTTCACGAAAAGGAAAAAATAATCCTCAAAGGAAGAATTTGTGTATTATATTCGTATAACCAACCACTACAATAGTCTCTACTACGCTAAGTGCACATTCAGACGTCTGTTTTTTGCATACAAGTGCTATCCTTGTTTTTCATAGATGTAACTCGGGCCTATGAAAGTCTATGGGGCTGTTTATTACATGTCTGTGATTTTTTTGGGCTACCGAGTAGTCAGTGCAAATTCGCAGATAGATGAACACCCCCCCCCCTCCCGCTTAGTGTGTACTCAACCTTCTTCCCCTAATGACAATAAATCTTTAGTGTCTTCAGCCCATTACAGCACTTACCACACCAAATTTCAGCCCCCTATGCGTTGGTAAGGAGTGACCTCAGCAGTGTGATCAGCTGACCTGATCACGCTGCTGACCTTGCCATATCCTGGAAGTGACGGCTGTCAGGGCTTCAATTATACTCGCATCTGAAAGACACAAGTACAGTTGATCACAGGGAGCCGGTACACTGCACTTTCTCTGAGCCAGCCGTCTGCTTGCCAGCCGGTTCTGCGAATAGCTGACTCCCACTACGGGGGGACAGCAAAATGCAGCCGCTGGGGTGACATCTCAGACCGCCGTATCCGGTAGTCTGACAGTGCTCCCCTGCCAGCAACGCCCAAGGCAATACCCCACCAGCCTCCCTAGATATGCTGCATTTGAAAGAAAATTCACTTATGTATGAGTATACAAAGGACGTACATTTTTTATTCTCTGACGAGAACAAGTGTGTAACTGTAAAATGTTTGTTTAGGCCATGTTCCCACTTAAGGAAATGCAGCGTTATTTTCCACAGCCAGCAAATTCCCTTTTTTATGGGTTTATGGTGCAGATTTGATGAAGGGTTGTTTTTTTTTCTCAGTGCAGAAATGCTGGGATTCTGCACTTAAAAGCACAATTGCATTTACATGCATTTTTCATTACCCCATAGAGAAAAATCGCACAAAAAACACAGTTGAACACTGTCTTTAGTATTTAGCTGTTAAAGGGAACCTGTCAGGTGCAATATGCACCCAGAGCCACGAGCAGTTCTGGGTGCATATTGCTAATCCCTACCTAGCATAGATAAAGAGATCACAAGAAAAAGTATTTCTAAAGATCCCTTATGATCTGCTAATGGGTGCAGGGACTAGTCGCAAGGGCGTTACTTCCCCCAACTAGTCAGCCCTCTTAGCATGTTAGTACGCTCACAGGGGTGTGATAACATGCTATTCAATGCCCATTGCCTAGCATAAAAAGCAGTGACCTGTGTCTGTTGTCACTGCTTCAGACCCTGGGTTTAGAGTCAGTGCACATGATCAGAAGTCCTGGCGTTTCCGGTCATGCACACTTCACCTCTCTGAAGCCGGGATATGTACACCTGGCTTCATAGTGCTCATGACCGTAAGTGCTGGGAATTCTGATCATGTTCACGGACCCTAAACCCGGCATCTGTTGCGGTGACAACGGACACAGGTACGTGCGTCACCGCCGATGACGTAGGACAATGGGCATTGAATAGCAAGCTAGCACGCCCCTGTGGTTGTGCTAACATGCTATGAGGGCGAACTAGTCGGGGGAAGTAACGCCCTTGCGACTGGTCCCCGCACTCATTAGCATATCATAAAGGATCTTTAGAAATACTTTTCCTATAGATCGCTTTATCTATGCTAGTGTATACAGGGATGGTTAGGCAGGGATTAGAGATATGTACCCAGAACTGCTCGTGGTTCTCAGTGCATATTGCACCTGACAGGTTCCCTTTAAGAGTTTTCATGTAATCACATTCACACGGCTCTGTCAACCATGGAAAGATTTTCTGCACGAAAAAAAATGCAGCTGATGAAATGCAGCATTAATTCTGGGAATATGGCCATAGGGTATATTCACATGTGACTTACATGGCTGCAGGATCAGCCCACACACACTAGTCAGTAAAAACAGAGACAAGCATCTACATTCACACTGTATGTACAAAGTTGTAAGACCTTTATAATGAAAGTTTGAAGGGTTTTTTTTATTTAAAATGTGTTAATACAATATAAAAATTGGTTGCAAAAGTGGAGAAACCCTCTGAAAAAGCATCACAGTGCTGAAAAGTGTCCTAAAATGTAATTCGCCATGCTTTTGCAATGTGGTTTTCAGCTGCTTAGATTGTGCTTTAAAATTATTGTTCTCTTAAAGGTAAAAAAAATAATTCAAAAACAATCATAAAACTATGGAAATTTGCACTCACAGTGGATCCATTTCATGACGCCAGTTTTTGTTCTTATTTTATTCCTGCTGCTCCCACCAGTATGACTTTTTATTTTTTTATTTATTTATTCATTTTTTAAATCCACCATAAGGTACCAGAGATTTATGCACTTTTTATTTTGTGCAAATGTTTATGGTCTTTAGCAAGAGGTCCATGTCTCTGTAACTATATGGCAGATTTAAAAATATACAGGAAAAAAAACCAGCCATATATCTGCGGAGCAGTGGGAATAAAATCAGAGCAAAAACTGTCCACTTTTGATCTGATGACTGGTTTTTACTGTGTGCGCACTACCACTCATTGGCATTGAACTATGTGCACCTATAAAATTGTTCTGTGCTCCAATCTTTACATATTCTGGTCTGCCATGATTAAAGGGATTGTCTACTAATAAGACAACGCCCTCTCGTTAGACATTTCCCCCAATAAAAATAAAAATAAGGTTATACCCACAGGCGGTGGCATCACGTGAGGTTGTGACGTCATGCAAGCCTCCACACACAATCACCTCTGGCTTTTTGCACCCCCGCCTTTGGACATTTGAGTTAATCAACAGAAAGTGAGTGTTGCGGCTGCCTGTTGATTACTTTTGCGTCTAAAGCCTTGGAGCGGAAAGCCAGCAGTGATTGTGTGCAGGACTCATAAGACGTCACACCCTCACGTGAGCACTGACACCACTGGATTGACACAAACACCACCAGAGGTGATTACAACTTTTTTTTTTTTATTTTGGAGAAAGGTTGTCCTAGCGGTGGACACTGGTGTCGCAATTACATAAAGAATTTTTGAATTCTGTTTTAAAAATAATTGTTTAGTAAATACAAAAATAAAAGGAATAAAAATGTGCACAGTAACTACCATATTTTGTAAGGCTTTATTTCCGACCACTGTATAATTATGCAGATTATACAGTCGAGTATGCGTTACTGTTTTTAGACATTTTATGTTTTTTTACTCATTGCATATCTGCTTTTTTTTGTTGTTTGTGTAACTCAATTTCAACACAATATATTGTTAACTTTTTGGCAGTTGTATATAGCTGTGAGAACAGATCTAAGTACGGTATATGGATGATGGGTTTGAAATTCCGGGAACCAGTTAACTATGCAGTTCATAGTGCTGATTTAGTGTCAGACAGGGAAAGTGACACCTCAATTGACAAGAAGAATAATATCACCAAGATGTCAATTTATTCTGATTTGGTAGCTAGTTTTTCTTTAAAGGAAACCTGTCATCAGACTTGTCCCTTATAAGATGTTGCCACCACCAGTGAGCTTTTATATATAGTGTGACGCCCTTGCCTATCAGGTCGTCACAGGATATTGTACAATCTGCCCTTATGCACAGTATCCACCTCCTCCTTGGTTACGGGTCCCTGACCTTTGGTGTTGCCAAGAACAAGCTAATCAAAATCCCAGGAACACTCTGCACCACACCCACCAGACACACCAGTGGACGGCCTGAGTAGCATAGGGTCGCCCACTTGGGGGGGTTGGTTAAGGGGAGGTCAGGAGTGTCAGGAGCAGAACAGTGTAGTGTTGGAGGTGAAAGTGAGAGGAGGTCAGGAGCTGGGCTCCTTGGAACTACTAGGGGGCAGACGGCCTGGGCCTGGTAGGAGCTGGACCCCGGTCGCAGGGGATCGTGACAAGGGGCACGGACTGTCGAGGAGGACAGCCGGCGGCCTTGTGCCATCACCGGGCAGGGGCCAGGGCACGTCAGGAAGTAGCTTCAGGCGTCCTGGCAATTTACCCGACGGAGCCTTCAAGATCCTTTCTCCACCCGCTCCAAAATCGGGGTACTAGCTCAACGAGGGGGATAGAACTTTCCCACTATACGGTCCGGAAAATCCCAAGCGTGAACCCTGAGAGCAAGCTCACCCTATTAGCCATACTGGTGAGCGGGACCCGACCAGTTTTATACTCAAGAGACCAACCAGAAAAACTAGGTGCCAAGGAAAAAGGTCACAGACTAACAGGCAACACCAACGGGCACGGGATCCATGCGTGCTCCCTCCCAGCGGCAGCAATGTCAAGAACTTTGGTTTACCACAGTTGTCGGTGTCAGCATTATTGGACTGAGTGAGTACATAAGTGACCCTTACCGCCCCAACGGCACCTCCCCGTCACCCTCATCGAGTCCCGGGGCATCCCCCCTACCCGTGGAGGGGTTAAACACCTGGCTGCCCACACCATCGCCACCGGGTACTCCCAACTGCAGCGGTGGTACGCCACCTTACCACACACCACGGGTGGAGTCATGAACTTCAAACATAACACCCCGTGTAAATATCCTCCTTTTATTCCGAGTGTCCGCGCGACCCCGACTCCCCGGGTACGGAGATCCCTCGAGCCCCCGCGGATCCGGATCTGAGCAGCCTGGCTGCTGACGCGGGGGCGGCACAACAGCATTCTAGAAAACTATATAGAAGTGCACAAGTCAGTCTGTAGAACGTAATAAACACCTTTATTATAGTCACCTGCTGGACGGTCGGGTCTGATGATGCGTCCGACGTCATCCACACAGAGGCTTACATTGCGCTCCTGTGCATTTCTCTCTCCCCTACTGCGGGCAGGGCACAGTACTGTAGTTCACAGGTGTGGGGAAAGGTCAAAGAATGTCTGCATTTGCACTCTGTTACTTTGATCTACCTGCAGCAGGGCAGAGAGGAGTGCATGTGCGCAGGATCTTAATGGAGGACTATGTATGGATGGCATGGGATGCGTCATCCACATGGAACAGGAAAGCAGGACAGCGAGCGCAAGAAGATAGGAGGCATCGGCCCGCCCCACAGGTAATTTTATTAAAAGTTGATTTTTTTTTTGTTATACAGATAGTCTTGGGCACTTATATACAACATGAAGTATAGGAGGACACAAGGAGTTATTGCTTAATAAGCATACTCTTTATTAAATAAAGATGTACAAAAGTGCATGATGTGTTCCTAAAAACCATACAGACAAACAAAAGCCATGAAAAGAGCGGAGAATGGTAATAGCATAAACTGGAAAACCTGGTAGGGCACCTAGTCCATTCAATGTGCATGCACTATGAATCACTCTGAGAGTGGTATACAAGGTTAACAAAAATGTATGGAACCTACCAAACAAATCAATTCCATCCAAAGTTAAACTATCATGTGTCACCACAGAAAAATTGTGCAAAAGTCATATTATAGGGTCACATACCCATGTTGTACAAAACCTTTCCCTGATGAAGCAGATTGCTTGCAAGCCCACGAAATGTGCATTGGGGATCCCCCTCCGGCGGGGTTTTTATGAAATTCCTGTGGGCCCTTTTCATGAACACGGGTATGTGACCCTATAATGTGTCATAACATTCCATGACTTTTAGCATCTCTTTCTTTATTTGTTAAATACTTTACTTTTTCCCTGTGTTATGTCTCATTATTACAAATAACTTAATTTATGGACATCTATGATTTGATTTCTGTTCCTGTGTGGATTGGATGGGTTGTAATGAACATCTGGTGAGAAGTTAATGCAATGACATCTTTAGAAATAAATTTAATTAGAAAATTGCAAATATGTATATTTATACTTATTTCACCCGCTGTGTGTGTGTGTGTGTATAGATATATATAAAATATTTATGTATGTGTGTATGTATATATACATATACACACATCTTTGTTACTTGTTGAACCAGCTCATTTTATGGGTGAGAATACTTTCATTTGAACTTTAACAAACCTTTTCTACTGGCAGCACAAGACCAATAACTGCATGTTTGGAGCAGGATACAGCGTTAGTTGTTCTTTTTTCATAGTCTGTGTGAAAGTGGCTTGTAACCACACAGAGCCAAATAGCTCTATAACTTTCACCTCACATACAATGCTCATTTGTGATTTAGAAAGGCTAAATTGTGCAATTATGTGGATAATATATCTCTGTGAAAGCACAGCATTCAGGTTCAATAATATTGTTTCTAAAATTAGAAATTCCTCTTAAAATATATGGGGTGTGAGTATGGAATCGAAATTTGTAACCCAGCCCGACCACATCCGGAATTATATATATATATATATATATATATATATATATATATATATATATATATATATATATATAATGTATATGTACGCACGTACGTACGTACATATCTACATGTACATATATCTACATATACATATACATACATATAGTATACTATATATATACCGTGTTTTTCCAAAAATAAGACACTGTCTTATATTTTTTTTGCCCCCCAAAAAAGCGCTAGGGCTTATTTTTGGAGGAGGTCTTATTCTTGGAGAAACACGGTTGGGGGTAAGTTTACCCCCCAAAAAAGCAGACCCCCCACTTCCCAGGAGACTCATACTCACCAGACCAGGACGTCTGCGTGGCTCCCAGGTCCTCCTGTGATCTTCGGTCGGAGCTGCACGCCGTCCTACCCTGCTGCTAGCGGACACGCTGACACACACAGAAGATCCCAGACACACACAGCAGATCACAGATATACACAGCAGATCACACACAGCAGATCGCAGGCACACACAGCCGATCACAGATACAGCCGATCACAGGTGTACACAGCCGATCACAGACACACACACAGCCTTTCACAGATACACACAGCCGATCACAGATACACACAGCCGATCACAGATACACACAGCCGATCACAGATACACACAGCCACAGCCGATCACAGATACACACACAGCAGATCGCAGATATACACAGCAGATCACACACAGCAGATCTCAGGCACGCACAGCCATCACAGATACACACATCTGATCGCAGACACACACAGCCGATCACAGATACACACACAGCAGATCACAGATATACACAGCAGATCACACACAGCAGATTGCAGGCACACACAGCCGATCACAGATACACACAGCAGATCGCAGGCACACACAGCCGATCACAGATACACACATCCGATCGCAGGCACACACAGCCATCACAGATACACACAGCCGATCACAGATACACATCCGAACGCAGGCACACACAGCAGATCGCAGGCACGCACAGCCATCCCAGACACATCAAATCGCAGGCACACACAGCCGATCACAGATACACACATCCGAACGCAGACACACACAGCCGATCGCAGAAAAACACAGCCGATCGCAGACACACACACACACACACAGCCGATTGCAGATACACACACATCACATCACATCCAGCACTTACGGCAGCAGAGAATGAGAGCAAGTCACGTGTCCGGCCGCAGGTCTGTTCGTCGCGCTGCACTGCACTGTCTCTTAGGATTCTCCCGGCGAGAAGAGATCGGTGTCACTGGATGAGGTGAGTGTGTATGCGATCCGATGTGTGTGCGATCCGATGTTTGTGTGTGTGTGTGTGTGTGTGTGTGATTTGTTGTTTGCGTGTGAGCCGATGTTTGTCTGTGTGATCTGACTGTGTGTGCGATCCGATGTTTGTGTGTGAGATCTGGTGTGTGTGTTTGTGATCTGATTGTGTGTGTGTGTGTGTGTGTGTGTGTGTGTGTGTGAGAGCTGATGTGTGTGGGTGTGTGATCACTGCAGGTCCTCTGCTCGGTGTCTGGTGAGTGTAATTGCCGGGTGCCGCTGTCTATAATGAAGTGTCCTGCAGTATCTGTACCTTTTTTTAGCTGCACGGACACTTCATTATTGATCCGGGACTAGGGCTTATTTTCGGGGGAGGGCTTATATTTAAGCCTTTCTCCGAAAATGCTGAAAATCCCTGCTAGGGCTTATTTTTGGGGGAGGTCTTATTTTTGGAAAAACACGGTAATATATATAGTATACTATATATATGTATGTACATGTAGATATATGTACATGTAGATTTATGTACATGTAGATATATATATACATGTAGATATATATATATATATATATATATATACATGTAGATATATGTATGTATATGTAAGTATATGTGTGTGTGTATATATATATAATATAATATATATATATATATATATATATATAAATAAAATATATTTTCTACAAAGGTCCTTTCTACAATAAAGTGTCAGACTAGGTAGCATTTGGTCATGTCATGCTGTATAAACTTAGTAATATGTCAAAAATACAATACTCAATATTAAACTTGTCTATTAAATTCCAGATAGTTGGACTTTTGTTTTAAAAGAATATATATATATATATATATATATATATATATATATATATATATATATACATATATATATATATACATATATATATATACAGTATATAAATAAAAGAAAGTGTTGCTTTAAATGAAACAGAACATAGGGAGTTGCTTCTGGCGGAAACTGTTCAGCTGCCCTGCAACATCAACACACACAGGACAGGGTCCTTTCATGGCCAATGTCTTTTGCCATTGTTGACCTCCTCCTTTCATATCAGACTGTTTTTAATTCTTTGTTTTGTGTAAACTACACTATATATATCTAGGTTAAAGCCGACAAAAGATACATTGGCTAAAGATAAATATTCACTAGCGGTGTGGCACCCCCACAAGCTGGCATCATAATGCTCTTATTCGTATTCATATCAAGTCAGTAGGAGATAGTTTTATAAACCCAAGTTCATTTATCAGCAAGCACTGGATTAGCATGCTGATTTCTTGAGTCAAATATTATAAATTCTGAGCAGAAGGCATTTCTCAGAACTAATCATTATTTACTATGAGGCCATAGGCTTCATTTTACACAGCTCCTAAGTATATCTGATGGAGTGCAAATCCTACATTTATTTTAGGTCCCCCTTTTCCCCCCTGCTCTTAGTTCTTAAGACAAACAAATGGAGATACATCTAAGTATTATATTGCTCTGGTCGAACTGGTTCAAACTGCATATTAAAATGTATTAATTTTATATTGCCATTAATTCCTGGATGCTGTACATTTGAATAGGGTTTACATACTGTAAGATGGCGGCTCTGGAACCTGTACTACCAAGAGACTTTTTAGGGTGAGTCTGTACATGCACATACTTCCACCAATGGGTGTGTCTCATATGTTATAATAGTGTCTGTTTGCCATATGTTCAGTGTTTGAAGGTTGTTACACATCTAAAAGGAACCTTTGAGAGAGGATTCCCTTGTCTTGCCTCGGCAAGGTATATGTGGCGGCTGCTACATCTCCACCGGAATACGTTTGGGGAAAGGTAGTATCCAAATCTGTGCGGGCATACCCGCAACTGAAAGACTGTGACACTGTGTTTATGTTCCTTGAAGCTGGAAGAGGACTTGTGTTATGTTCCTGGAAAGCGGTTCATGTGTTGTGAAACAAACCTGCTGGACTGTTTAAGTAAAAGTGACCCTGCCATTACCTCAAAGATCATATTGAGTAACCCTACCACAGTACGTATTTTATATAAGTAGTGATGAGCGAGCACTACCATGCTCTGGTGCTTAGTACTCGTTTAGAGTAGTTGGATGCTCAGATGGGTGTGAGTAGAGCACTTGAATATAATGGAAGTCAATGTGGGACTGGAAGAATTTCTGGAAAAATGTTTGCGTCCCCCATTGGCTTCCATTATACTCGGGTGCTTGAGTCACGCCCATCTGAGCGTCCAGCTGCTCTTAACACGTACTGAGCATCCGAGCATGGTAGTGCTCGCTCATCACTACTTATATAAAATACAAACACAAAACTCATAAATTTATAGTGACAGACTGATATAGAGAAGGAGAGGAACCTGCTCTCACAGGCTTACAATCTATCACATATTGGGGAAAGAAAGATTAGGTTAATGGGTTGGCATTTGGAACAGCTTTCCTGAAGAGAATAATTTTCAGGTTGCATTTGAAGACTTCAATCATAGAAGACAATCTAATGTGTTGAGAGACTTTCAGAGAATCGCAGATGCTTGAGAGGAATGCATTCGGAAATATCCCAGTTAGCAAAGCTTACCTTTTTTCATTCATCCTCTCTGGGATCTACCCATAAGTCATCAGTATGTAAGTCCTGGACAACCCCTTTAAAGTAAACCAATCACCAGGATTTAATGTAAAGCCAGTGCTATGCTAGCACTATCAGGCTGATTCTCTGTATACCTGTAGTAGTCAGCTCCAATGTTTAGGTTTTGAAATCCAAGAAAGTAAAGTTTGTAAAATCATCAGCTTCTTGAGTGACAGCAGCTGAGGAGCAGATAATATCTTTGGGGAGTATTCAGAGTTATCCCCTCCCCCTGTTAAAATTAGCATAAGTATTGTACAATCGATTTATTTTTTGACTTGCATGACCTGTACTGAGGTCATACCCATGTGACCAGAAGAGGCGGGGCTTGAGCCAACAGAAAAATGTTGCTTCCTGGTATCAGTTTTGTTGGATGAGGAATCAGGCTTTAGGTTATATATATGAAAATCCTGGTGATTGGTTCACTTTAAACTGTGCTTTGAGAAACCAGGAGAAGAGGTCCATTTTAGAAATGTTGTTCCATAAATTATGAGGAGATTTGCGCATTCAGGATAAAACATTTCAAAAAAGGAAAGTATTCTTGTCCCAGGATGAGTCCAGATTAGTCTGATCATAATTTACTTTTATGCGCCATTTTTCCACTGGAGGGATTATTTAATCATTTAACAGACTGGATAACACATTACTACAAATATGCAAATAGGTTTGTTCAGTTTGGGTTAGCCAATTTGCCAGCCATTAGTATGCATTGGCAGAACGATTAGCCAAGATTTAGATTTGCTTTTGGTGAATTGAAAGAACAACAGTTTAATTGATTTTCTTGTATTCTTTACACCTGCAAATAAGCAAACTAATGGGAATAGATTGTTATCTCTGACTCCATACTGATGCCATAAACTGTAAAGGACAGGCAGGGTTAACAGTGGTCAATCATTATAAATGCGGTCCACAGATATAAGGATAGCATGTCTTTTACTGGTCATTCCCCAGACCATACTGATCAAGCAATGGCTCCCAAAGTTTCAGTCTCTCCCTACCAACTCACTTGCTTATTTCTTAGAAACAACACTTGAGCATAGTGATACAGCGCCACTAGACACTCCGAATCTCCTGGTTCTTAACTGCCCAGGCTAATCTTTACAATAGTTTCATGCCTTGTCCTTTAGATGAAGCTTCACTACTGCACTTTGCCTCTCCGTCTTCTTGCTTCTGCCTACATCTCATCAGTCATTGTACATCTTGGTGGCTATGCTCACACGTAAAGTACATGTTCCTGTGACTGTCAGAGCACACTACATTTAACACCTGGTCTGACCCTTGCCAACTAGTGTTCAGTCTTGATACTATGTGCCACAACACTTGCCAGCAGATGCTCTCCTCCTGTAAGCTGGCAGCTAGAAACTGTGCTAGTATCACCGAGACAAAACATAGTGTGCCAGTCAACACCAAGGTCTAACGGGTGGACAAAGAAGTATGGGCCAATCCAATGAAATTGAAAGATACCCATACATTAGGGACATCGCCCATTACAAATGACATGAAAAACCACTGAATTCCAGTTAAGCACCATATTTATGAAGCACTTTCATACAAATCAAGTAAAGTTGCCGAGTCTTTAGAGTGGTACATAGAGTCCATTGAATTTAAAAAAAATACCTCTTCTAAATATAACATTTTTGAAGCTCCTTTTGTGGCGGTACATAACTTTTTTGTTATGGATTCTTGTGATTTCTCTGTATGACCATACACTTAAGATACCGTAGCTGTCAGCCAAACAATGGTTTAGCCAGTAGTAACCATCTTGCTCAACTCTCCCATACACAGGAGCACTTGTTCTACCAAGCAGTGCTGTGTTTTTTACACACAAGCCTCTGGTAGATGTCTCTGATGGTGGCTTAAATCAGAGAGAACAAAATAATTGACAGTCCCAAATTACACATGCCGGATTAATTAATACAAAAATAAAAACTGCGACACCCTTCCTTTAACTCAGAATTGTCACATCATCATTTATTATACCACCATAGAACCTGATTTACACAAACTAAGCACAAAACATACGAAAGCACAGCCATTCTATTTTTAAATCCGGGTTGGCTTTGTCAATTCAGCTTTTGCTAATTTTAGAATTTGCTTCAATAATTATTTATACAAAAAGCAGATTGTAGCCATAATAGTGATCTCAGAACTAGAGTAACGTAAGGTGAGTGGCCTGAAATGCTGAGCAAGTGGAAATTCCGATTGCTGGAAAAACATGACCGTCACTCAGCGGGAGGTACTGTATAACAATGTTATATGTGGAGTGGAGACTTACCATACATTTTCCTGTAGTATGTTGCTTACATAGTGTAGTGCTCACAAATCAAATTTTATAAAAAAAAAAATAAAAAAAAAAAAAAGTTTAAAAAAATTGGAATAATTAAAGAACATGATGGCTTTAAAAAAGCTGTATCGTAAAGTCTGGTGTAACAGAGAAATCTAAGGCAGTAAATTACGGTAACGCTATTTTGGATGGATAACGTTTGAATGTGTATCCATCCCTTCATACACTGCTGCAGGGAAAATGGCACATTTAACAAATGTGAACATGGTACAGAAGACTGGTGCCACCTGCTGCCCTGCAGCAAAACTAGTAAGCTACGTGTAGCCTAGCCAGTACATATATTTATACTATATGTAAGTAATCCACGATGGCAACGTGACATGCAACCGTAAATATTTACTTCTGGATTACTCTAGAACTTTATTTGAAAATACTTTCTTTATTAGTCATGTAATATGTCATTGTATCAGCGCAGCAGCGATCCTTTCTGTGAACTGGGACACATTAATCATTACAGTATATGGATCTTAGTTGAAGCAGAAAAAAAACAGCAGCATATTGGAGCCAAAACAAAAGAAGCCATTTGTATTGTGGTGTCTGATGCTTTCGGCTATGGAGCCGGTGGCGTCACAATCTGTAATTTCCATTGACAACTAAAGCAGTTCAATCGAGCAGCAAGGTCAGTACTGCCATAGTCAAGGTCTTAGAACATTATCCAGCCCTCCCTGTGTGTGGCCTGACTGTGATTTATTGTTCTGTGAGATTGGATATAGCACAGAGGCATTATTGAAATGCAATAAAAATAGGAACTGTTCAATCAACTTATTAGGTGCACTTGCAGACCATAAATAATGCATTGTCATGTACATGACAACGGGTATGGTCGAGTCATTCTTGAAGACTTTACATAAACCCCCCACCATTACCTTATCTAAAATAAACAGACTGCACACCAATATGGATTTTATTGGCCACAGCAGCCTTTTATTATAACAAAACAACATAAATAACAGAAATCCACTCAACAGAACCGGAGGGTGGTCCTCGAAGCCCCAAGAACCTGCCGACGGGTATTCTACCCAAACTGTAGCCAGACTGATGTTTTACCTCCAGCCGCTCAAGCACCGGCTCGGAGGCACCAGTTAACCAACAACCTGGCCTCATCTGAACACATGTCCCCAACCCGCGGCCCACCAGGCCTACCACGGGATTCCTCTACCCGCCGGCATATAAAGAGTGCACATGAGGGGTCCAGAACCTGACGGGTTCCCCCCCACCGTTCCGCCACAAACCGCAAATTCCAACTTCGAGGACCCTCCTCCCCTTCGCTATGCTGCTATGACAAGAAAAGAAAATTGGGAGGGTGGGTGGGAGATTGTACCGTTTTCTGTGCCAAAATGGATGACCCCACTAACTGACCACCCCTTATAAACCCATTAATTGTTCCCGCCCCCACTAACTACGCCCATAATGCACAATTCAAACTTCCTCTATTCCTGCCCCATCTAAGTATCTTTAACCCCTGCCTAACCCCCGTCATTTTAAAAACCCCCTCTCTTATTCCCGACCTAACCCAGTCATGTCGGCCTCCCTTTTAAGGCTGTGCCCCGTACGGCCTCTCTTGACAACGGGTATGGTCGAGTCATTCTTGAAGACTTTACATAAACCCCCCACCATTACCTTATCTAAAATAAACAGACTGCACACCAATATGGATTTTATTGGCCACAGCAGCCTTTTATTATAACAAAACAACATAAATAACAGAAATCCACTCAACAGAACCGGAGGGTGGTCCTCGAAGCCCCAAGAACCTGCCGACGGGTATTCTACCCAAACTGTAGCCAGACTGATGTTTTACCTCCAGCCGCTCAAGCACCGGCTCGGAGGCACCAGTTAACCAACAACCTGGCCTCATCTGAACACATGTCCCCAACCCGCGGCCCACCAGGCCTACCACGGGATTCCTCTACCCGCCGGCATATAAAGAGTGCACATGAGGGGTCCAGAACCTGACGGGTTCCCCCCCACCGTTCCGCCACAAACCGCAAATTCCAACTTCGAGGACCCTCCTCCCCTTCGCCACCAGCATAAATGTTTTGCAAACCTCAAACATTTATGTCCCTCCACAACTTTAGAGCGACCTCAATGCCTTCTTGTATTGACACACACCATATGTCCAAACCCACTGCATTTAGGTGGACTCCGTCCCGTCTCCAAAATTCTCCATCCCCCGACTCCAAATCCGGATGACGGACCGCCACTGCCCCGTTTCTGGCCATAAAGCGACCCACGGCTCTATTTACCTTAACGCGCGCCTTATTTATCCTATCTACGGACCTTGCATCTCGCCAGACCTTCCTTGGGACAATATCCGACCACACTGTTGTTACCTTTGGGTACATTGCCCACAACCGCAAGAGATCAAATTTAATATCTTTTATCAGCTCCCGAAAAGGCCTTTTTCCCAGATCGTTGCCCCCGATATGCAACACTAGCACATCAGGGGCCCGATCCAGCCTCGCAAAAAAATTAAATTCAGGCAGGAACTGTTTCCATGCCATGCCACGTTTACCAATCCAGCGAAGTATAGCATCCTCCCTAGAGAAATGTAATTGCCTACCGCTCGGACGAACTGCAGCCCGCAATGCCGCCCAGAAGACAAAAGAATGCCCCATGATCCACACTAGAAGAGGGCCAGCACCTGAGGGAATAACAAAAGAAAAAACTAAGAAGAAACCGGACACTGAAACATAAAGTAAAAACATTTTCACATTTCACAACCTGTCAATTCGCACATATGACTTGAATCTTCCAGATTCCCACCTTCCAATCCTTTTTACCACTTCATCACTGAGCCCTCTCCTGGCTGCTTCAGTGGCTGCGCCTATTCTAAAAGAATGGCTGCCAAAATCCGCTGATGAGAAACCACCCCGCTCCAAACAGCGTTTGAAAATAGATATAAATTGAAATCGAGACAATGAGGAACCATCCGCATGTACCAACAACGGAATGTTAGCCCCTCCAGCTACTGAACCGAATTCCCTTAAACAACGGACCGGACACATCGCCGATCCGGGGACTCCAAACACCACCACTCTGCAACCTTTTCCCAACTGATCAGTTTTAGAAGAACGAATTAATATTTCAATCCTGTCCTCATAAAGATCGACACTATCCCTCGATAGACCATCCCTTTTAAATCTGGAGGTGCACACCAGCTCCCCTAACCGCAAAGCTGCAAAGAATGCCAAGGAAAAAGCTAACTTAAAGAGACGCTTCTCCCAAATAGAAGTACAAACCCTATCCACTTGCCTCCCCAAACTCAACAGCAATTCGTAAGAAATTGGTCTTCTCTTATCTTCCACTTTCCAACCTCTCCTCCATCCTTTTAGCGCTTGCGCGACTAAAAAGGATTTTGTTACATCCTTAAGGCCCCTAACCTTGAAGCCAAAGGCTAAACCAGCTAAAAAACGATTAACTTTTGGAACCGACCAACCAGCTTCCCAATAATGGCCTACTAGCATTAACAACCGACCATCGTCCTCCATGTCGCCCCCTACAGAGAACTTCCAATCCTCCCAAACTTTCCAAGCCTGAGAGTAGGCTGACCAGGTACCACCTGATAATGATCCGGAAATCAGCTTCCTTGCCGCTCGAATGGCAGAACCCACAACTCCATTGGACAAGTCAGACCTTTGGCTTCTGCTGCAGGTGCCAATCTCTGAAAAAGCGCCGTCTGTGAACAAGAAATTGAATCAGCGATAAGATTATGTGCCCCCGCTTCAAATTCCGCCACCAACCAAGAATTTAAAGACAAACACAAAAGAACCAGTTTTTGCAACACCTTAACTACCGGGGGGGACGCCGCTGACAATGAATTAATTGCTGACACCACTTTTTCATTGCTGCCACAGAACTTCAATTTTTTATTCCTGAACCTGTCACCCCAAAGTGTCAACGCCACTACCAGGGGGAACAGTTCGATCAATGTCGCATTTTTCAACAAACCCGCGGACCTCCACTCCATTGGCCACTTGCCATAAATCCAGCTGCCATGACAGTATGCTCCAAAACCCTCAGCCCCCACCGTGCTTATGAATAGGCCTGCCACACTCAGTTTTTCCACAGGGTCCATCCACAACGACTTTCCATTGTAAACTTTCAGAAAATCAGCCCACACCTGCAAGTCCTCCCTAAGTTCCTTTTTCAACCTAATGAAATGATGAGGAGCTTTTACCCCACCTGTTGCCATTGCCAGCCTTCGGCAAAAGGCCCTGCCCATGGGCATGATGCGGCAGGCGAAATTTAACTTCCCAAGTAGCGACTGAAGTTCTCTCAACGTTATCTTTCGTAACTGCCTGGCTCTCTTCACCTCCGCCAAAAGCTCTGCCACTTTTTGCTCTGGTAGTCGACACTCCATAGCTACTGTATCAATGACAATGCCTAAGAAGCTCAATACCATAGTCGGCCCTTCCGTCTTATCTGCTGCCAATGGAATGCCAAACCTCCGAGCTACCGTTTCCATGGTATGCAGTAGCAGGGAGCATTCGAAAGAATCGGCCGGGCCTATACACAAGAAATCATCTAGATAATGTATAAAAGATTTCACACCCGAGACCTCCTTTACAACCCACTCCACGAATGTACTAAAAGCCTCAAAATAGGCACACGACAGAGAACAGCCCATTGGCAGACACCGGTCAATGAAAAAACCTCCGTTCCAACAACACCCTAATAAATGCAGACAATCTGGGTGAACCGGCAATAATCGGAACGCCGCTTCAACATCCGTTTTTGCCAACAAAGCTCCTTTTCCAAATTTTCTCACCCATTCGATAGCCGAGTCAAACGAAGTGTAAATAACTGAACACAGGTCCGGATCAATCCCGTCATTCACAGATGCTCCCCTGGGAAATGACAGGTGATGGATAAGCCGAAATTTGTTCTGCTCCTTTTTTGGAACCACGCCCAGCGGAGAAACCCTTAGGTTCCTTAGGGGAGCCACAGAGAAAGGCCCGTCCATGCGACCTAAAGCAACCTCTTTCATTAATTTCTCAGATACAACTTCCGGAAATCTTAACGCCGATTTTAAATTTTTTGTACAAAAACTAAACTCCCTATCAACAAACGGAATCCTGAAACCATGCTTAAAACCGTCTTCCAACAATAACGCCGCCGCCCGATCAGGGTATCTATTTAGAAAATGCTGCATCTCTGCCAGCCGCACCGGTGTCACTCCTTTTTTCGGCATTATCTCCCCCTTTTTGCTTTCCTCCTCGAAAGCATTTGGATGCGCTATGACTCCCATTGCACACAGAGCATTCGTGTTTGAATTTACACTTGCCCCCGAACTTGCATGCCCCCTCATTAAATAGGAAGCACAATCCTTTCTGCTGGGCAACTGTGTGCCCAGCCTGGACAGGGCCGCCTCCGCTCCCTGGAAAGGACTGCCCACCGAAACCAGACCTATTGGGTGCAGAAACCTTCATCCAAAGGCTGATATCTTTATGATCCCAACGAATGTTGGGACGCACCGCCTTGCGTTGACGAAATTGTTCGTCATACCTAAGCCATCCCTGACCCCCGTACACCCTGTAGGCTTCGCCAATAGCATCCATGTAGCAAAAAAGTCCGGAACAATTATCCGGTGCTTTTTCCCCTATCACGCTGGCTAGTATGGCGAATGCCTGCAGCCAGTTAGAAAAGGTCCGTGGAATTAAACGGTACCTCCTCTTTTCTTCGTCCTCTTTCTTTCCTTCATCCTTCCTAGCCCGGTCTAAATTAAAACGTTCTAATGGCAAAAGGGAAAAAATATCTACGTACTCATTACGCCATATCTTTTCCCGCACTTCTTGTTTAAGGTGGGCCCCCAACGGCCCCCCAAAGCAGACGTACACCTCCCCCTTTGCTGAATCATCTAGCCGTACCATGTCGTCGTTTTCCTTTTCTCCCTGACTAACCGAAGGGGGTTGACTATGTGCTCCGACACCAATCGCACTCCCTGCTGGAACCCCGACTTCCGGCAAAGGATTGGCAACTGCACCAGACAACACGCCAAGCCCCCCAGCCGATACTGCACCTACGCTCGAGCTACCCGTCCATGCCACCGCCGGTGATATTCCCCCTTGGACTCCCACCGAACCTAAAATAACCGCTAGCGTGCGCAACCCCTGTGCTAACATATCTACCCCTGACGGCCCCCCCCCTGACGGCCCCTCAGCACCACTAAGTAAAGGGGAGGGTAATATGTGGTTAAGAGAAAAATTAGAAGGGTTCTCACCTGGCTGCCTGGGTGCTGTGAGCCCAGCAGCCGAAGATCCTGGTTCCTGACGTCTTCCTGCATCCTCCGATTCGACTCTAGCAGAGCCCCCACGGCCTTGAGGGAGGAGGCTCGATGCGAGTGAATCGCTTTCGACGTGGTCTTGTAGCCTTGCCAGCTCCTGCTGGCCGGGTGGCATATCTGGTAATGGCAGGCCCTGCACCTGCTGGCCGGGAGGTAAACCGTGGGGTTGCATGCCCAGCACCTGCTGGCCGGGAGGTAATACATAAGGTGGCAGGCCCAGCACCTGCTGGCCGGGAGGTGATCCATAAGGTGGCAGGCCCAGCACCTGCTGGCCGGGAGGTAATCCATGGGGTTGCAGGCCCAGCACCTGCTGGCCGGGAGCCTGCTGGCCGGGAGGTGATCCATGTGATTGCAGGCCCAGCACCTGCTGGCCGGGAGGTAAGCCATAAGGTGGCAGGCCCAGCACCTGCTGGCCGGGAGGAATCGCCTGACCAGGAAAGCCCAGCATCTGTTGGCAGGATGTTGACACTGGCTGTGGGAGGGCCAGCCCCGGCTGGCCGGAAGTTGTCATCATCGGGGGGTGTGGCTGCGTCTGCTGGCTGGAGACAGACAACTCTGAGGACCAATCCCTTGCAGGGGGGCATGATCTGTTCTCTTCTATGGAGGGAGGAGGGGCTGCCGACTGCTGCCTGCTCCGTGACCCACGCTGAGAGACCCCGGCCTGTGATCTCCGTGCTCCCTCTCCTCTGCGCCGGGCGGGCGATGCAGGCTCCTGAGCCCCTGCCGACGCCGTTCTTGTCTCCTCCTGCGTTGACCTAGATGGGAGGGAGGCCGACACCTCCCTCTGCTGCAGGCCCCGCCGTGAAGCAGGATTCCTCCCAGGACGGGACCGGCGCGAGGCGGCGGGCCTGGCGGCACCCTGACCTGAAGGGTCCCCTGAGGGGCTCCTTATTCGGCGCCGGACCCGAGGGATAGCTTCTGGGCTTAGGCGCGCCGGAGGCCTGGTCCTCCGCGACCGGCGTGGTTCGGGGGATGGTTGAGCTGGAGCATCCCCGGCCCCTTGCAGCAGGCTGTTCACTGAAGCCTGGAGCCAGTCTGAACCCATCAGGCCGGCAGCGGTTCTAAGCTGTTGAAGAATGGCATCCACAGACTCCATTTTCTGGGGCAGGTAAGCTGGCACACAAGGACATGTAGATTGTACCGTTTTCTGTGCCAAAATGGATGACCCCACTAACTGACCACCCCTTATAAACCCATTAATTGTTCCTGCCCCCACTAACTACGCCCATAATGCACAATTCAAACTTCCTCTATTCCTGCCCCATCTAAGTATCTTTAACCCCTGCCTAACCCCCGTCATTTTAAAAACCCCCTCTCTTATTCCCGACCTAACCCAGTCATGTCGGCCTCCCTTTTAAGGCTGTGCCCCGTACGGCCTCTCTTGTTCTTTACTGCAAATTTCTAGAATGTTTTCATTTGTTTTAACAATTTATCTTCTAGAATATTACCTACTACATTAGCAAAGGTTTATAATCTATATCTGGAAGACCTTTATCCACAAGATTCAGAAAATGCAGTACAAAATCTTACATTATGATAGTTTATTAGAGACTAAAGCCTGCCATACACATTAAATTGCTGTTGGATAAACCGGCAAGTCGCTTGGCCAGTAGCCATCTTGGCCACGTCACAAATACACAGGAATGCTCGTTTGGTAGAACGCTTCTGTATTCCCTGAGAGTGTCACTGCCAGACATATATGGCAGGGGCTTATCTCAAGGACACAATATGATCAGCACTCAAAAATAAGACACGCTGGATCTATATTTTCCCCCACAATAAATTGTTTAGGGCTCCCATACACGATAGACGTTGGTCGTACGTGTCAGTATCGGGTGGACGTGGGTTGAACAACTTTAATATGTGCGTGTGTGGGGGGGAGGGGGATGGGGATTACAATCATGTTTTTGAGCTCCTGCTATCCATTACATTGCAAGTTACATTTATACACATTTGTTGGCCCATATTTTACCTACATTCTTCTAGTGATTTTAATCATAGAATGGTAGAGTTAGAAGGGACCTCAAGGGCTAAAGGCTACTTTATACGCTGCGATATCGGTCCCGATATCGCTAGCGTGGGTATCCGCCCCCATCTGTTGTGCGACACTGGCAAATCGCTGCCCGTGCCGCACAACATCGCGCAGACCCGTCACACATACTTACCTGCCCGGCGACGTCGCTGTGACCGGCGAACCGCCTCCTTTCTAAGGGGGGGCGGTCCGTGCGGCGTCACAGCGACGTCACTGAGCGACCGTCCAATAGAAGCGGAGGGGCGGAGATGAGTGGCCGGAACATCCCGCCCACCTCCTTCCTTCCTCATAGCGGCCGGGACGCAGGTAAGGAGAGGTTCCTCGTTCCTACGGCGTCACACATAGCGATGTGTGCTGCCGCAGGAGCGACGAACTACATCGTTACTGCTGCAGTAACGATAATCGAGAATGAACCCCCATGTGACCGATGAGCGATTTTGCAACGATGCAAAATCGCCCATCGGTGTCACACGCAGCAACATCGCTAATGCGGCCGGATGTGCGTCACAAATTCCGTGACTCCAACGACTCCGCATTAGCGATGTCGCAGCATGTAAAGCCCCCTTAACCCCCAACCCCCTGCGAGTGCAGGTTTTCTTAAATCATCTCAACTATATTTTTATCCAGCTTCTGCTTGAAGATTTCCATTGATGGAAAGCTCACTATAGAATCCTAGAATATTAGCGTTGGAAGGAACTTCAAGGGCTATCAGGTCAAACCCCCTTGCGAGTGCAGGTTTCCTAAATCATCCCAGCTATATGTTTATCCAACTTCCACTTGAAGATTTCCATTGGTGGAGAGCTCACTATAGGATCATAGAATGGTCGAGTTGGAAGGGACCTTAAGGGTCATCAGGTCAAACCCCCTGCGAGTGTAAGTTTTCCTAAATCATCCCAGTTATGTGTTTATCCTTCTTCCACTTTATTTCCATTGATGGAGAGCTCACTACCTCCCGTGGTAGCCTGTTACACTCCCTGACTGCCCTCTTTGTTAGAAAGTTTTTCCTATCTGAATCTCCTTCCTTTTCGTTTCATCCCATTGTCATTGTCAAAGCTCACCATCGTGTGGTCTGTTGCAGGGACTTGTAGGTACTTTGTCATAGAAGTCTGTTAATCTGCGTGTCCTTCAACACAGTCATGTTCTGTTATTTGAAAGACTTGTAAAAGGAGCATTAAACATAAAAGTGTTATAAGCACTGTATGATAATCGCTTGTGCCACTACTTCACCATTTACAATAGAATCGCTCTAGAGAATTATTACATATGTAGGTCTCTAATATATAAGGGTACATCCAGCTGAATTTTCCACATTGGAATTGTCGTCTTGGATTTTCTTTCTCTTCTTACTGTCAAATTTGTCATCCCTGAGTCCATTGTTACCTCCGTAGTGTAGAGGCTTTTAACCAAAACCCTGTTATTACGAGAGAAGTGGGCGACTCTATAAGGATTCCATACAAGTACTCCTATTGCTTGTTTACCTGAACCAGGGCCGATTGAGCGTGCTTTTTCTGCTTTTCTCTTGTGTTTGGGGGATACAGCAAAGGCAGTACCCTTTTATCTACAGAAATAATGCTGTAATTTATTGTAATGGGTGGAAGCACTTACGTGTGATGTATTCTCCAATATTGTATGTGCTGTAGAAGTCTATTACAGACTTTTATAGTTCAATAAACAAGAGAACATATTAATTGTTCCAGTGTATATATACATGAAAACCTACAGAAAAAACACTGAAACACATGTTATATAGACAATAATATTTATTATTGAATCAAATATGTAGAAAAGATTAAAATACAAAGATTATGAAAAAAGGGGAGAGGGGAGGAGGATGCAGAACAATGATGATACAGAATAACCCCCAATGGTCACCCCGGACTTGTAATCAAAGTGTATGCAAATACAGTTACAATCAATGCAAGTAATGTTAGGTATACTCATGGAATGATGAAACCGAATTAGTCCATGTAGTCAAAAGGTCATATAAAGCCGTAGGTGTGTAGGAAATAAGGAGCATGTATATTTAATCCTATAGGCTCAATTTTTCCCTAAATAGATCTCTAGAGAATCTGGTAGATACTCCTCACTGAATTAGAAAAGCTATTTTAAAAGGATAAATTCGGTATACATGTGACCATGTGCATACAATGACAATTCCAACAGTAGATGCTGAAGCTGTAGAAAGAGTTCTTCATATACTGTATTCAAACTAGGCTAGTGGATATAATCACACCAAGGCAATTTTTGAAATGTATAAAGCACTATATGCAACCCCTGTCAGGTGGAGCTGAGATGGAGTGCACCACATTAAGATAGGCTAGTGCCTAAGAGAAATTACTTAAACATGTGGGTACTGAATCATATCAACATGTATATAAGCAATATGGAAAAATACGTGTATTCAGAGAACACTCCATATGTGCTCCACCAGACTGGAGGAACCACATCAGCCAGCAGTGATGTATTTATATAGCTCAGTTGTTAACCATACAAAAGATGCTCAAGATGCTGAGGCTGTGGAAAGAATTCCTCATATATTATATTCTGGCTAGGCTAGTGGATAAAAATACACAAAAACAGTTTTTTGAATCTTAATAATATATATATAGCGCACCATGTGCAACCCCTGTCAGGTGGAGCAGAGATGAAGTGCACCACATTAAGATAGGCTGGTGCCTAAAGGAAATTACTTGAACATGTGAATACTAAATCATATCAACATGTATGTTGGCAATATGAAAGGATACGTGTATTCAGAAGACACTTCACATGTGTTCCACCAGGCTGGGGGAACCACATCGGCCGGCAATGATGTAGTTATAAAGCACAGTTGTTAGCCTATTATACGATGTATATATAAATGTATATAGGGGTTCTGTTAACTATCCACTAGTCCGTTAGACACAGCATCAAACAGTAGCTACGGAAAACAATTTTATCTGCAGAAAGTCTGTTTAACCAGATTAGAGGATAAATACCATTCAAGAATAAACATGTATGTTGGCAAGTTAATACATCTAGAAATGAAGAGTGCCCAATGCAATAAATGCTACAATATATGGGCCATAATTTCTGGTTTACAGATGTATCCCTGAAAACACAACAAGACTGTTCAGCTACTGCAATTGTTAGACCTATTTAATGCCCAATGCAATAAATGTTACAATATAAGGGCCATAGTTTCCAGTTTTCCGGTGTATCCCTGAGCATGCAGCAAGTCTGTTCAGCTACTGATGATAGTAAACCTAGAGCATACTAACTTAATCACATATAGATGCACAAGGGCCATCAATGAATTACTTACATATAGGAGACCACTGGGAGGCTTCCCAACGCGCGTTTCGCCGTCTTTATCAAGGGAAACGTGAGTGTGTATGGTGTGGGGTGCCTTTTAAAGAGTGTATGGCGTCCGAGGGCGCCACTTGCACGGCCGTGCGGCGTCTGTCGTCACTTCCGGTTCCGGGACCGCGGCACGCAAGGCGCGATCCCGAGACAGGAAGCGGCAACAGAGGTGAAGAGTATTGCGTGTAACAAGCGCATGCGCATAAGAAGTTCTTATGAGACATAGATTAGGATGTCATTTATGATAGCGTAAATATAGATTCATGTTGTTGTATTCACAAGCTATATCTATATTGCAAGGCACGCTCAAAAATGATGGAGGAGCCTGTACAGTTTGTCCATATTAAAAACATTTAACTGTATAATGATATAGTAAGCCAACATATATTATACATGGCATAGACACAGGAAAAAGCTGAGAAACCCCCCAGTGTTGGCCATACACAGTCATCATACATAAAATACAGGTTCTTACAATATTAAGAGTAAAAGACACATAATAAAATATATAAAAAAAAATATAAATATAAAAGACATGTAAAGTGGATGTGTAATTAAAGTGAAAAAATGGTAGTGATAAAAATGTGTGTCAGATGGGTAGGTGTAAGGGATAACAGTGTAAGTATATCCGGTGAAGTGAAGCTGTGACCACTGTGACTAAAGAGTGAACGAACCTAACAGTGAGAAATTACCATATTGTATGGGGGGAAGGAGGGGGGGGGGGGGGGGTTGGGAAAGTACAGGACATGTGGAAGTGACGTTATAAATAATGTCCCCAGAAAGTAAGATGGGACATATATGACTGTGGAATAGCAAGTGAATGTATAGGTAAATACTAAGGTATAAAAGAAGGGGGGGGGGGGAAAGGGGGGGGGGGAAGGGTTAATCATGTTGTAGTTGGGGGAAGTTTGTTTGGGGGGTTGGCAGGGGCTGTGAAAGATAAATAAAAAGTATGTGAGGTGAAGGTGAAAGTAAAATGTGATGTATAAAACACTGTACAGGAATCTCAACAAATCATCTTGGTGGAATTAATTGTTCACCGAGCCGTCCATGCGAAATTATCTGATGTACTTGTTGAGGGATAAAAGGCACACAGGTGTTAATGGGATGGAACTTGATGGCGAAATAACTAGGATTAAAATAAGAAGAAATTAGTACAAATGAAGAAAACATATTAAAAACAGATTAAAAACAAGTTAAAAATTCAGATGGGTCAAATTAGCTATCATGATAAAGGCTTGGGACAAATCTCATCACTCAGAACCTAAATCTAACGATCATAGAAAAGGTGAAAAACTCAGGGATTCATTAAGGCCTATTGGTGTAAGAGCATTTAGTGTGGAAATCCATCTGACTTCCTTCTGGGCCCAAAGCTTCTTCCAGTTGCCTCCTCTTTCAGTTATTATCACTCTGTCTATGCCACTAACTCTGAGTTGGGTGTCATCGCACTGGTGAAATTGTTTGAAGTGTCTTGGTATAGTCTTCATTCCAGAAATATCATCTATTTCCTTGGCTGCTCTAATGTCCAAGACGTGTTCTCTCGTCCTCCTGCGTAATTCTCTAGTAGTCATTCCAATGTAGATCTTATCACACGGACATTTTGCACTATAGATTACTCCTATTGTGCCACAATTAATTTGGTGTGTAATCTTATAGGCTTTTGTACCTGTTGCATCAGAGAATTCTTCTGTAGTGGTGATATTATCACACGCTACGCATTTACCGCAAGGTCTGCAGCCCCATTTCGGTCCTTTACTATTAAAGATACCCCTGGGTTTTTTCTGTGAGAAGTGGCTATTGACTAACAAATCAGCCAGATTTTTAGATCTCCGGTAGGTGATTGCTGGGTTTTGTGGAATATATCTTGATAATGCGGGGTCCAGTAATAGGACATTCCAATGTCTCTTTAGGGCCTGCCAAAGTTCATTATTTCTGGAATGAAAAGTTGAGATGAATCTTACCATATCAGGGCTATTGGGTTTCTTATTGTGATTATACAGTAATTCCGTCCTATTTGCAAATTTTGCCTTCCTATACCCTCTCTGTATCGTTTTCTCACTATATCCTCTCATTTGGAACCTCTGCCATAGGTCACTAGATTGATGTTCAAAGTTTTGATCCGTTGAACATATTCTTCTTATTCTGAGGAATTGACCTCTCGGAATGCTGTTAATTAGGTTCCTAGGATGTGCTGATTGGGCATGGAGTAAACTGTTGACTGCCGTCGGTTTTCTGTATACATCTGTCGTTATGAAACCACTATCATCAATATTAAGAAGAACATCCAAAAACTCCATATTATATCTTCCTGCTTTGTGTGTGAATCTTAAATTGATGTCATTCTTATTGATATATTGCATAAAGACAGTCAAGTCCTGTTGGGAACCCTGCCAGAGAAAAATAATATCATCGATGTAGCGCCCCCAATAGGAAACCTTGTCCAAGTGGGGGGCCACATCGGTATAAAAAAGGTCCCTCTCCCACAGCCCCAGGAACAAGTTGGCATATGAGGGGGCACAAGCTGCCCCCATTGCTGTTCCCTGGAGCTGTAGGAAAAAAGACCCATTGAACAGAAAAAAATTGTGTGTTAGTGCAAACTCTAGCAGGGTTAATGTGAATTCACAAATGTCATCTGGGTGGCTAGACATTTCCAAATAGAATTTAACTGCCCTGAGCCCATCCGCATGTACTATGGATGAGTACAAAGCCTCCACATCACATACCACTATCAGGGTATCTTCATCAAGTTGTATTCCATCTAACTTCCTCAGCACATCGGAAGTATCCTTGATGTAGGACGGGATCGTTTCCACAATTGGTTTTAAAATGTGGTCTACATAACGACAGATGGGTTCACATAGGTTGTCAACTCCGGAGACAATTGGTCTGCCTGGGGGATTTTTGGCGTCTTTATGGATTTTAGGAACCATATAAAACGTAGCAATTTTGGCCTCAGGTTTGAATAGATATGATAGTTCTTTCTTGGTGATTGTATTATGGTCCACCGCCATCTCTAAGATATGTAAGAGTTGTGCCTTAAACGATATCAGGGGATTGAAAGTAAGTTTCTTGTATGCCTTTTGGTCACTGAGATGTTTTAGGACCGTATTAAGGTACATCTGTACCGGCCATAGTACAATATTCCCCCCTTTGTCTGAGGGTTTTATAATCACATCATCCATAGCCCGTAGTTCTTCAATTGCTATCCTCTCCTCTCTCGTGCAATTGTCATGGGGTATGGAATGATGTATTCTTTTCAGATCATCTGTGACTAATCTGACAAATATGTCTATGTTGGAATACATATTAGATGGTGGGAATTTGTTAGATGGTGGAATGATGTTTTTAGGCATTCTACTTACTGGTGGTGGAGTCTGTTCATCTAGTAGGTCCTGTAGAATTCTCACTGTTTCACGTTCTTTTGCTGTAAAGAATATATCTGGTCCTTCATTTTTGTGGAAGATCTTTTTGAAGGTAAGCTTTCTAGCAAATAAGTGTAAATCCTTTAACGCTGTAAAGAATTGAAAATGAGAAGAAGGTGAAAAAGTTAGACCTTTACTCAGGATTTCAAGTTGGGGTTCCGTGAGAATTTTATCTGTAAGGTTAATTACCTTATAGGAATTATTCCCATTCTTCCTGTAAGTATTCTTACGGAATGGCAATATTTTCTGTTGTTGATCCTGGTTCTTCCCGGCCCCCTTAGCTGAAGCACCATATGACATATTGGAAGTGGTACTATGTTCTGTGTCTGACGAAGCCACCGATGAATATGATGGCATGCGTTGTATACGTTTACTTGTTTCTGTGCTTTTCCATTTGTAAACTCTATCTTTTTCATAGTCTTGAAGATCCCTGTGAAACTTTTTCGTTTTGTTATCTTTGATTTGTTTTTCCCATATTACAAAGGATTTGTCTAGGTCTTCATGAAATTTTTCCCTTTCGGGCTCAGAGAGTATCTTCATAAGTTCATCTTGTTTCTCATTTATCTCACCATCGATATCTTTTATGGTTTTGAAATTTTTGTCGATGATGAGTTCCAGATATTTTTTGGAGCAATTATTACTGGCCAATTCCCATTGTGCAGTGAACTCCGTGTCTTCTTTACCATAGGACGGGAACACTTGAACTCTCAGTCCACGTGGGACCATGTCTTTCTCCAAGTAATTTTCCAGTGTCGTTTTATTCCACCAGATCTTAGTTCTGCGGTGGAATAAACTAGTGAGATTTTGCTTTAATTCTTTGGTATTAGACCCATCTGAATTCACTGTTTGCAGCTTCTCTCCCTTAAAAATGGATGCAGCTTGGGTGACCCAAGATGCTTCTTTGGTGCGTATATCCATACTATGAATGGATTTAAGCCTCTGTGAAAACACAGGAAAATACTTCAATAAACAAGAGAACATATTAATTGTTCCAGTGTATATATACATGAAAACCTACAGAAAAAACACTGAAACACATGTTATATAGACAATAATATTTATTATTGAATCAAATATGTAGAAAAGATTAAAATACAAAGATTATGAAAAAAGGGGAGAGGGGAGGAGGATGCAGAACAATGATGATACAGAATAACCCCCAATGGTCACCCCGGACTTGTAATCAAAGTGTATGCAAATACAGTTACAATCAATGCAAGTAATGTTAGGTATACTCATGGAATGATGAAACCGAATTAGTCCATGTAGTCAAAAGGTCATATAAAGCCGTAGGTGTGTAGGAAATAAGGAGCATGTATATTTAATCCTATAGGCTCAATTTTTCCCTAAATAGATCTCTAGAGAATCTGGTAGATACTCCTCACTGAATTAGAAAAGCTATTTTAAAAGGATAAATTCGGTATACATGTGACCATGTGCATACAATGACAATTCCAACAGTAGATGCTGAAGCTGTAGAAAGAGTTCTTCATATACTGTATTCAAGCTAGGCTAGTGGATATAATCACACCAAGGCAATTTTTGAAATGTATAAAGCACTATATGCAACCCCTGTCAGGTGGAGCTGAGATGGAGTGCACCACATTAAGATAGGCTAGTGCCTAAGAGAAATTACTTAAACATGTGGGTACTGAATCATATCAACATGTATATAAGCAATATGGAAAAATACGTGTATTCAGAGAACACTCCATATGTGCTCCACCAGACTGGAGGAACCACATCAGCCAGCAGTGATGTATTTATATAGCTCAGTTGTTAACCATACAAAAGATGCTCAAGATGCTGAGGCTGTGGAAAGAATTCCTCATATATTATATTCTGGCTAGGCTAGTGGATAAAAATACACAAAAACAGTTTTTTGAATCTTAATAATATATATATAGCGCACCATGTGCAACCCCTGTCAGGTGGAGCAGAGATGAAGTGCACCACATTAAGATAGGCTGGTGCCTAAAGGAAATTACTTGAACATGTGAATACTAAATCATATCAACATGTATGTTGGCAATATGAAAGGATACGTGTATTCAGAAGACACTTCACATGTGTTCCACCAGGCTGGGGGAACCACATCGGCCGGCAATGATGTAGTTATAAAGCACAGTTGTTAGCCTATTATACGATGTATATATAAATGTATATAGGGGTTCTGTTAACTATCCACTAGTCCGTTAGACACAGCATCAAACAGTAGCTACGGAAAACAATTTTATCTGCAGAAAGTCTGTTTAACCAGATTAGAGGATAAATACCATTCAAGAATAAACATGTATGTTGGCAAGTTAATACATCTAGAAATGAAGAGTGCCCAATGCAATAAATGCTACAATATATGGGCCATAATTTCTGGTTTACAGATGTATCCCTGAAAACACAACAAGACTGTTCAGCTACTGCAATTGTTAGACCTATTTAATGCCCAATGCAATAAATGTTACAATATAAGGGCCATAGTTTCCAGTTTTCCGGTGTATCCCTGAGCATGCAGCAAGTCTGTTCAGCTACTGATGATAGTAAACCTAGAGCATACTAACTTAATCACATATAGATGCACAAGGGCCATCAATGAATTACTTACATATAGGAGACCACTGGGAGGCTTCCCAACGCGCGTTTCGCCGTCTTTATCAAGGGAAACGTGAGTGTGTATGGTGTGGGGTGCCTTTTAAAGAGTGTATGGCGTCCGAGGGCGCCACTTGCACGGCCGTGCGGCGTCTGTCGTCACTTCCGGTTCCGGGACCGCGGCACGCAAGGCGCGATCCCGAGACAGGAAGCGGCAACAGAGGTGAAGAGTATTGCGTGTAACAAGCGCATGCGCATAAGAAGTTCTTATGAGACATAGATTAGGATGTCATTTATGATAGCGTAAATATAGATTCATGTTGTTGTATTCACAAGCTATATCTATATTGCAAGGCACGCTCAAAAATGATGGAGGAGCCTGTACAGTTTGTCCATATTAAAAACATTTAACTGTATAATGATATAGTAAGCCAACATATATTATACATGGCATAGACACAGGAAAAAGCTGAGAAACCCCCCAGTGTTGGCCATACACAGTCATCATACATAAAATACAGGTTCTTACAATATTAAGAGTAAAAGACACATAATAAAATATATAAAAAAAAATATAAATATAAAAGACATGTAAAGTGGATGTGTAATTAAAGTGAAAAAATGGTAGTGATAAAAATGTGTGTCAGATGGGTAGGTGTAAGGGATAACAGTGTAAGTATATCCGGTGAAGTGAAGCTGTGACCACTGTGACTAAAGAGTGAACGAACCTAACAGTGAGAAATTACCATATTGTATGGGGGGAAGGAGGGGGGGGGGGGGGGTTGGGAAAGTACAGGACATGTGGAAGTGACGTTATAAATAATGTCCCCAGAAAGTAAGATGGGACATATATGACTGTGGAATAGCAAGTGAATGTATAGGTAAATACTAAGGTATAAAAGAAGGGGGGGGGGGAAAGGGGGGGGGGGGAAGGGTTAATCATGTTGTAGTTGGGGGAAGTTTGTTTGGGGGGTTGGCAGGGGCTGTGAAAGATAAATAAAAAGTATGTGAGGTGAAGGTGAAAGTAAAATGTGATGTATAAAACACTGTACAGGAATCTCAACAAATCATCTTGGTGGAATTAATTGTTCACCGAGCCGTCCATGCGAAATTATCTGATGTACTTGTTGAGGGATAAAAGGCACACAGGTGTTAATGGGATGGAACTTGATGGCGAAATAACTAGGATTAAAATAAGAAGAAATTAGTACAAATGAAGAAAACATATTAAAAACAGATTAAAAACAAGTTAAAAATTCAGATGGGTCAAATTAGCTATCATGATAAAGGCTTGGGACAAATCTCATCACTCAGAACCTAAATCTAACGATCATAGAAAAGGTGAAAAACTCAGGGATTCATTAAGGCCTATTGGTGTAAGAGCATTTAGTGTGGAAATCCATCTGACTTCCTTCTGGGCCAAAAGCTTCTTCCAGTTGCCTCCTCTTTCAGTTATTATCACTCTGTCTATGCCACTAACTCTGAGTTGGGTGTCATCGCACTGGTGAAATTGTTTGAAGTGTCTTGGTATAGTCTTCATTCCAGAAATATCATCTATTTCCTTGGCTGCTCTAATGTCCAAGACGTGTTCTCTCGTCCTCCTGCGTAATTCTCTAGTAGTCATTCCAATGTAGATCTTATCACACGGACATTTTGCACTATAGATTACTCCTATTGTGCCACAATTAATTTGGTGTGTAATCTTATAGGCTTTTGTACCTGTTGCATCAGAGAATTCTTCTGTAGTGGTGATATTATCACACGCTACGCATTTACCGCAAGGTCTGCAGCCCCATTTCGGTCCTTTACTATTAAAGATACCCCTGGGTTTTTTCTGTGAGAAGTGGCTATTGACTAACAAATCAGCCAGATTTTTAGATCTCCGGTAGGTGATTGCTGGGTTTTGTGGAATATATCTTGATAATGCGGGGTCCAGTAATAGGACATTCCAATGTCTCTTTAGGGCCTGCCAAAGTTCATTATTTCTGGAATGAAAAGTTGAGATGAATCTTACCATATCAGGGCTATTGGGTTTCTTATTGTGATTATACAGTAATTCCGTCCTATTTGCAAATTTTGCCTTCCTATACCCTCTCTGTATCGTTTTCTCACTATATCCTCTCATTTGGAACCTCTGCCATAGGTCACTAGATTGATGTTCAAAGTTTTGATCCGTTGAACATATTCTTCTTATTCTGAGGAATTGACCTCTCGGAATGCTGTTAATTAGGTTCCTAGGATGTGCTGATTGGGCATGGAGTAAACTGTTGACTGCCGTCGGTTTTCTGTATACATCTGTCGTTATGAAACCACTATCATCAATATTAAGAAGAACATCCAAAAACTCCATATTATATCTTCCTGCTTTGTGTGTGAATCTTAAATTGATGTCATTCTTATTGATATATTGCATAAAGACAGTCAAGTCCTGTTGGGAACCCTGCCAGAGAAAAATAATATCATCGATGTAGCGCCCCCAATAGGAAACCTTGTCCAAGTGGGGGGCCACATCGGTATAAAAAAGGTCCCTCTCCCACAGCCCCAGGAACAAGTTGGCATATGAGGGGGCACAAGCTGCCCACATTGCTGTTCCCTGGAGCTGTAGGAAAAAAGACCCATTGAACAGAAAAAAATTGTGTGTTAGTGCAAACTCTAGCAGGGTTAATGTGAATTCACAAATGTCATCTGGGTGGCTAGACATTTCCAAATAGAATTTAACTGCCCTGAGCCCATCCGCATGTACTATGGATGAGTACAAAGCCTCCACATCACATACCACTATCAGGGTATCTTCATCAAGTTGTATTCCATCTAACTTCCTCAGCACATCGGAAGTATCCTTGATGTAGGACGGGATCGTTTCCACAATTGGTTTTAAAATGTGGTCTACATAACGACAGATGGGTTCACATAGGTTGTCAACTCCGGAGACAATTGGTCTGCCTGGGGGATTTTTGGCGTCTTTATGGATTTTAGGAACCATATAAAACGTAGCAATTTTGGCCTCAGGTTTGAATAGATATGATAGTTCTTTCTTGGTGATTGTATTATGGTCCACCGCCATCTCTAAGATATGTAAGAGTTGTGCCTTAAACGATATCAGGGGATTGAAAGTAAGTTTCTTGTATGCCTTTTGGTCACTGAGATGTTTTAGGACCGTATTAAGGTACATCTGTACCGGCCATAGTACAATATTCCCCCCTTTGTCTGAGGGTTTTATAATCACATCATCCATAGCCCGTAGTTCTTCAATTGCTATCCTCTCCTCTCTCGTGCAATTGTCATGGGGTATGGAATGATGTATTCTTTTCAGATCATCTGTGACTAATCTGACAAATATGTCTATGTTGGAATACATATTAGATGGTGGGAATTTGTTAGATGGTGGAATGATGTTTTTAGGCATTCTACTTACTGGTGGTGGAGTCTGTTCATCTAGTAGGTCCTGTAGAATTCTCACTGTTTCACGTTCTTTTGCTGTAAAGAATATATCTGGTCCTTCATTTTTGTGGAAGATCTTTTTGAAGGTAAGCTTTCTAGCAAATAAGTGTAAATCCTTTAACGCTGTAAAGAATTGAAAATGAGAAGAAGGTGAAAAAGTTAGACCTTTACTCAGGATTTCAAGTTGGGGTTCCGTGAGAATTTTATCTGTAAGGTTAATTACCTTATAGGAATTATTCCCATTCTTCCTGTAAGTATTCTTACGGAATGGCAATATTTTCTGTTGTTGATCCTGGTTCTTCCCGGCCCCCTTAGCTGAAGCACCATATGACATATTGGAAGTGGTACTATGTTCTGTGTCTGACGAAGCCACCGATGAATATGATGGCATGCGTTGTATACGTTTACTTGTTTCTGTGCTTTTCCATTTGTAAACTCTATCTTTTTCATAGTATTGAAGATCCCTGTGAAACTTTTTCGTTTTGTTATCTTTGATTTGTTTTTCCCATATTACAAAGGATTTGTCTAGGTCTTCATGAAATTTTTCCCTTTCGGGCTCAGAGAGTATCTTCATAAGTTCATCTTGTTTCTCATTTATCTCACCATCGATATCTTTTATGGTTTTGAAATTTTTGTCGATGATGAGTTCCAGATATTTTTTGGAGCAATTATTACTGGCCAATTCCCATTGTGCAGTGAACTCCGTGTCTTCTTTACCATAGGACGGGAACACTTGAACTCTCAGTCCACGTGGGACCATGTCTTTCTCCAAGTAATTTTCCAGTGTCGTTTTATTCCACCAGATCTTAGTTCTGCGGTGGAATAAACTAGTGAGATTTTGCTTTAATTCTTTGGTATTAGACCCATCTGAATTCACTGTTTGCAGCTTCTCTCCCTTAAAAATGGATGCAGCTTGGGTGACCCAAGATGCTTCTTTGGTGCGTATATCCATACTATGAATGGATTTAAGCCTCTGTGAAAACACAGGAAAATACTTCAATAAACAAGAGAACATATTAATTGTTCCAGTGTATATATACATGAAAACCTACAGAAAAAACACTGAAACACATGTTATATAGACAATAATATTTATTATTGAATCAAATATGTAGAAAAGATTAAAATACAAAGATTATGAAAAAAGGGGAGAGGGGAGGAGGATGCAGAACAATGATGATACAGAATAACCCCCAATGGTCACCCCGGACTTGTAATCAAAGTGTATGCAAATACAGTTACAATCAATGCAAGTAATGTTAGGTATACTCATGGAATGATGAAACCGAATTAGTCCATGTAGTCAAAAGGTCATATAAAGCCGTAGGTGTGTAGGAAATAAGGAGCATGTATATTTAATCCTATAGGCTCAATTTTTCCCTAAATAGATCTCTAGAGAATCTGGTAGATACTCCTCACTGAATTAGAAAAGCTATTTTAAAAGGATAAATTCGGTATACATGTGACCATGTGCATACAATGACAATTCCAACAGTAGATGCTGAAGCTGTAGAAAGAGTTCTTCATATACTGTATTCAAGCTAGGCTAGTGGATATAATCACACCAAGGCAATTTTTGAAATGTATAAAGCACTATATGCAACCCCTGTCAGGTGGAGCTGAGATGGAGTGCACCACATTAAGATAGGCTAGTGCCTAAGAGAAATTACTTAAACATGTGGGTACTGAATCATATCAACATGTATATAAGCAATATGGAAAAATACGTGTATTCAGAGAACACTCCATATGTGCTCCACCAGACTGGAGGAACCACATCAGCCAGCAGTGATGTATTTATATAGCTCAGTTGTTAACCATACAAAAGATGCTCAAGATGCTGAGGCTGTGGAAAGAATTCCTCATATATTATATTCTGGCTAGGCTAGTGGATAAAAATACACAAAAACAGTTTTTTGAATCTTAATAATATATATATAGCGCACCATGTGCAACCCCTGTCAGGTGGAGCAGAGATGAAGTGCACCACATTAAGATAGGCTGGTGCCTAAAGGAAATTACTTGAACATGTGAATACTAAATCATATCAACATGTATGTTGGCAATATGAAAGGATACGTGTATTCAGAAGACACTTCACATGTGTTCCACCAGGCTGGGGGAACCACATCGGCCGGCAATGATGTAGTTATAAAGCACAGTTGTTAGCCTATTATACGATGTATATATAAATGTATATAGGGGTTCTGTTAACTATCCACTAGTCCGTTAGACACAGCATCAAACAGTAGCTACGGAAAACAATTTTATCTGCAGAAAGTCTGTTTAACCAGATTAGAGGATAAATACCATTCAAGAATAAACATGTATGTTGGCAAGTTAATACATCTAGAAATGAAGAGTGCCCAATGCAATAAATGCTACAATATATGGGCCATAATTTCTGGTTTACAGATGTATCCCTGAAAACACAACAAGACTGTTCAGCTACTGCAATTGTTAGACCTATTTAATGCCCAATGCAATAAATGTTACAATATAAGGGCCATAGTTTCCAGTTTTCCGGTGTATCCCTGAGCATGCAGCAAGTCTGTTCAGCTACTGATGATAGTAAACCTAGAGCATACTAACTTAATCACATATAGATGCACAAGGGCCATCAATGAATTACTTACATATAGGAGACCACTGGGAGGCTTCCCAACGCGCGTTTCGCCGTCTTTATCAAGGGAAACGTGAGTGTGTATGGTGTGGGGTGCCTTTTAAAGAGTGTATGGCGTCCGAGGGCGCCACTTGCACGGCCGTGCGGCGTCTGTCGTCACTTCCGGTTCCGGGACCGCGGCATTGTTACCTCCGTAGTGTAGAGGCTTTTAACCAAAACCCTGTTATTACGAGAGAAGTGGGCGACTCTATAAGGATTCCATACAAGTACTCCTATTGCTTGTTTACCTGAACCAGGGCCGATTGAGCGTGCTTTTTCTGCTTTTCTCTTGTGTTTGGGGGATACAGCAAAGGCAGTACCCTTTTATCTACAGAAATAATGCTGTAATTTATTGTAATGGGTGGAAGCACTTACGTGTGATGTATTCTCCAATATTGTATGTGCTGTAGAAGTCTATTACAGACTTTTATAGTTGTTAGAAGCAACAGGAGGTTTCAAATACATAGCCCTGAAGTTTTCTGAAATGAAAGCAATTTCATGAACAGCAAGACTTTTTGTTACAATGTTATTGCTGTTTGGGGAGTTAAAAAGAGAACAGGTACATAAAGCCAGAATTTGTGTAGACATGCATGCACTTTTTGTTGATGCCTGGTTTATAGGCAAGAAAAGTTTTATTTCAAGAAAATTCAGTTGAATAAGTCCAAAAGACAATCAATTTGAGAAAACCCTTAGCACCTAAAATTATACCAGAGCTTCTATAACAATTACTCAGCTCCATCATATTAAAGGGGTTGACCGCTACTAGGACAACCCCTACACATTACCCTTGTTCACCCCATAAAAATACATAAGCCTATACTCACCTCTGCTGCAGCTGCTGCTCCAGTGATATCTAAAGTCGTGTTCCCAAGGCCCAACTGACATTGTTATGATACGCAAGCCCCACAACCAATCAGTGCCGGTTTCTTTCACCTGCCTTTGGACGTTTGAGCAAGAAGTCAGCGCTGCACTCACATCCTACTCAAATGTCCGAACGCGGGGAGATAGATGCTGGGTGCTGATAGGTTTCGGGTCTCACGTGTCATAACAATGTCACTTGCGCCCCAGGAATGCGATTTCAGACGTCGTTGGAGCCGCGGCCGCACCAGAGGTGATCAAAGGCTTATTTTTATGCAGGTGAACAAGGGGAATTAGTACGGCTTGTCCAAGTAGTGGACAACCCCTTTAACATGTGTACTGGACACCTTTTTTTTTTTAAAAAAAAAAGATCACCATTTCAGAAGACCATTATTCAATGCAATTATGAGTGGTTGTCTCATGCAGGTTTCACTTTGATTTTTTACTCTAAGAGGATTATTGTCTTTATGGTTTATCTTTTCTTTTTCTACCATGGTGAGATCCTAGTTGGTTAGTAGTTGTGCAATGTAAAAAGTTTTCATCGAATTGGGGACTTTAAATGATGGTTCATGGTTTTTGAGACAATATGGTTGCTAAACATCCTAAGCCTCTTTTTAGAGGACTAGAAAATTGACTGCCAGGTAGCATAGTCATGAGCATTGTATAACCCTCCCCTACCACTGATTAGCAGCTTTTGTGTACATTGTGCATGGGCAGAAAGCTTTTAATCAGTGGTGTGGGTGAAGATATGCAGAGCTCAGCATTCAGCTAACTACTAGATGTGCAGCTGAGAAAACAGGGTTTTTATCAAAACCGCAGCAAGCAGCTCAATAGGTGACACATCGCTGGAATCAAGGTCTGTTGCTACATTATTCTGCTCTCAGCAACAGGAGATTTATTAAGCGCAAAGGTATAACTAGGTTGAGAACTGTACCACTAGGTGGGCTCTACCTAACACATAATAAGTGGGGTGGAGTACTCTTGAGGAACATTGATACAAAGAAAGGGGGATTGGGGCAACCAGAAAGGGTAAAACTAAAAAACAAGGTCTTTATTAAACAAAATAAAAACAACATAAATGGTAAAGAAATCATATTTGTGACCAGGTCAGAAAAAGGAGGAAAAAAAGATGGGTTAGCAAAACCTGGTGATAGTTTCCTTTTAAGTGAGAGAATTGCCATGATTTTCCAGCGATCCATATTTTACTTACTGTTATTTAAAAAATGCTTTACAAACTGAAGATGAAAGATATATATTCTTTTACTATTTGGATTCTTTATATATTTTAAGTATATTTTATTTATATATTTTGAAGCAAAGTATTTTAACTTTTCCTAAAATCATGGGGTAGTTGTGGGAACGTAAGTAACCCCAAATCTCAGCTTTCTAACCCCAAATCTCCGCTTTCTAGCGTCCCTCTAACGTCTGCCCATTTCTTGTTAGGTAAAGGCTAATCTATCATTTCCTCTGGATTAAACAAAACATAATTCATATAGTGTTTAACAGCTCCGTATTTTCAGCAGACAGGAAGATTAGTAGGATTAAGGGGGATATGGTTGGATAAACCTATCTGCTGTTGATGATAAACCTGTGGACTTAAGTAAACAGCTCTTATCTATGGACGTGAGCTCAACACAAGTTGTGCAGAAATGAGGCTGTGAATTAATTACTGAATATCTCTGAGCTTCCTGCAAAAACGGTCTTTTAGTAGAAAAATATGTTAAAGTATAATCCAAAATATATACAGTACTTTTCGGATTATAAAATGCACTTTTCCTCCCAAAAATGTGAGAGGAAAGTGAGGGGTGTATCTTATAATTCAATGTAGCTTACCGGGGGTGGTGGAGAAGGGGGGTAACAGGAGGCCCGGGGAATGCTGCGGTGGCTGGACTACTGCTGCGATGGGTGAGCTGGTGCTGCGGCAGCTGTGCAGATGCAGCGGCTGGGTCTGCGGTGGCTGTGTGGGGTCTGCGACGACTGGTGCTGCGTCTGTGGTGGCTGGTGCTTGGGCAGCTATACAGCGGCTGGAGCTGTGGTTGCTATGCGGCAGCTGGTGCTATGGTGGCTGTGCGGCAGCTTGTGCTGTAGCAGCTGTGCGGAGGCTGGTGCTGTGTTTGCGGTGGCTGGGCTGGCACTGCGGGTCAGGTGTTGAGGACTTCAAATAATGCCGCCTGGAGTCAGCGCGAGTGCAGATGGCGCTCTTTCTCAAACTCTCATCTGCACACGCTCCACCAATAGGGCACAAACATTGATCTCCCAGCAGACTTAAGGAAAATGGCACCCGGAGGTGGCGCTTGCGCAGATGAGATCTCGGTTTGCCATTGAGCCGAGAGCTCAATCTGCGCTGACGCTGGGGGCCATTTCTTTCAAGCCTGAACCACCCGCAGTTGCCGTCTGAGCCCCAGAACAAACACGGCTGCCCCAGCCGGAGCCTCAACATAGCTGCACCAGCACAGCCAACAGTTTCTGGGACACCAACCGCCCCCTGCCTCCTGTGACTCTGCTCCACCACCGCTCCGCCCCTCCAGTAAGACACCACTAGATTATAAGACGGACCCCATTTTTTTCACCCTTTGTTGCTCTGAATTTGGGGTGCCTCTTATAATCTGGTGCGTCTTATAAACCCAAAAATACGGTACTTTTTAATGTTATTGACTTGAAAACCACCATATTACAGCTTTTCAAAGGTTCCAAAGCTGATCCTTGTGAGAAAGTGGTACTTACTGTATTGGCTATCAGATTGTGGTTGCTATATAGTTGTGGTTTTTTTGTTTGTTTGTTTTTCATTAATTGTTATCTTTTAAATTTTCGCTTATCTCAACCTTCTCATAGGAATGGCTCAGAGACAGCTCTTCACCTTCACAGATGCTTCATCAACTAACATAATGTAAATCTGACCGCTATAAGAGACTTACTGGAAGCTACATTCACCCAATCCTCCTCAAGAACTAGAGCACCAGACATAAATGCATGGAACCTATTTGTTAAAAGCTTTTCTTTTAAGTCACGTTACGGGAAAAACTTACATCATAATGTAACAACATTGGTTTGTCAAGTCTGATAAAATACGCTCAGAGCAGAGTTGCATTACTTTTCTCCTGAGATGCATTCTGCCAAAGGTGTCCAATTGAGGTGCACTTACTGGTCATTGGGCGATTATTTCCTCCACTTGAACAGCATTCAACTAGTTAACCTTGTATTGTCTTCAACCCATATGGGTATATTTACAGCATATTCATAGCTTTTTCTTCTGCATTTTGCACAAAATCGCAACAATAATGCCACTAGGATGTTTATTGATGAAATACTAGTTCACAATAAGGCCATACTATAGATTTTATGAATTAATTTTTAATAGGGCACAAATAGGATTTCATGGGTCCATTTAGCATTGCTTGTTGCCTTCATTTTCTAGCATACACGGTCTGTGCACATGGCATTACCATGTGCATTAACCTTTAGCAATAGTAAAGGGGTTTGTATAATTTGCCCTAATCATTGAAAGGTTTGTATAGCCTTAGGATATTGATGATCTATCCACATCAGATCTTTAAGGGTCAGACACCCACCCTTCTACCGGTCACCTACCTGAGGCAAAACTCCTATTGAATTGAATAAGATCTGAATTGCAGGTCACTATACAGTGAACTGAGCCATTCTTCTCCAGCTTTGTTCTCTGTTTACATCCAGCTGGAATCTGTGCTGAAAACGGTAAATCATTGGAGGTGCCAGACTTCCACCAATCTTATTGATGCGCAATATCAAAAGTCCAGACAACTGCTTTAAAGGGAACCTGTCAGTTGCAATATGCACCCAGAACCACGGGCATTTCTGGGTGCATACTGAAAATCGAGGGATACACTCGTACACCTGGTGGTCATGCACACTATGAAGTCTGGTGTATGAATCCTGGCTTCAAACCCATTTAGTGCTCATGACCAAAAGTCCGGGATCATGCGCTCTGAGACAAAATCTAGGACTCAGACGTGATGGCAGCAGAGAGGGGAGCACAACCATCCTCTGACGCTGCTAATTCATTAGCATGTTAGCACACCCACAGGGACATGCTAACATACTAAGGCTGCTTTCACACTTCCGTCTTTTTCCATCAGTCCCAATCCGTCGCTTGGAGAAACAACTGAATCCTGCAAAATAATTTTCAGAATTCAGTTTTTTCCCATAGACTTGTATTATCGACGGATTGTGACTGATGGCCTTGCATTGCATCCGCTATGCAACTGATCAGTCATGGAATGACTGACCGCCGGGCGGAAGCAACGCAGAATGTAATGTTTTTTTGTATCTTAAAAAAAACGCAGTGCGCAGGTTTCTGTCAGCATCCGTCGTTGGTTATAATGGAAGCCTATGGACGCGTGAATCCGTCCAATTCGTCAAATGATGGATTCCGGCAACGTTTCTGTCTTTTAGCAACAGAGCTTGCTCAGATGTGTAAATTCCTTTCTGGTTAGAAAATATCTTTCTCTTTCTCTCTCTCTCTCTCTCTCTCTCTGTCTCTCTCTTTCTCTCATACTCACCGATCACCGGCGCGGCGCTGCACGGCTGTCACACTGCTCCAGCGGCTTCTCCTGCTTTTGAAAATGCCGGCCACTCATTATTCTGTCTCGTGTTCACTGCTTCCCCTGCCCACCGGCGCCTATGATTGGTTGCAGTCAGACGAGCCCCCATGCCGAGTGACAGCTGTCACACTACAACCAATCACAGCCGTCGGTGGGCGGGTCTATATCTTGAAGTAAAATAAATAATTTAAGAAAAAATGGCGTGCGGTCCCTCCCAATTTTGATACTAGCCAAGGTAAAGCCACTTGGCTGAGGACTGGCATTCTCAGGATGAGGAGCCCCACATTATGGGGAGCACCCCAGCCTAACAATATCAGCCAGCAGCCGCCCAAAAATGCCGCATCCATTAGATGCGACAGTCCCGGGACTCTACCCGGCTCATCCCGATTGACCTGATGCGGTGGCAATCGGGATAATAAGGAGTTAATGGCAGCCCATAGCTGCCACTAAGTCCTAGCTTAGTGATGGCAGGTGTCTATGAGACACCCCCATCACTAAAATGTAGAGAAAGTATATAAACACAAACAGCGAAAAATCCTTTATTTGAAATAAATGACAAAAAAACACCCTCTTTCACCACTTTATTAATTCCCAAATACCCCTCCAGGTCCAACGTAATCCACACAAGGTCCCACAACGCTTTCAGCTCTGCTACATTGGAAGCTGACAGGAGCGGCCGTAGAGCACGACAGCTCTCTGTGAGCTCCAGGAAGCAACTGAAGTGAGTCACACTGTCAGCGGTGACGTCACTCAGGTTACCCGTGGCCACAGCTGGATTCTCTTTGCCAGGTACAAACAGCTACAACGGATCCATATTTTTAATGGATCCGTCCCATCAGTTGTGCCACAATCTCCAACGCATCTGTCACATCAGTCACAAAAGGATTGTGACTGACGGAAAAAGACTGAAGTGTGAAAGCAGCCTAAAGGGCCAACTAGCTAGAGGAAGTAACCCCCTTGCGACTAGTCGCTGGCCTCATTAGCATACGATAAGAAATCTTTAGAAATATTCTTTCTAAAGATCCCTTTATCTATGCTGGTGTATACAGGGACAGTTAGGCAGGGATTAGCAATATGTACCCAGAACTGTTCTGGGTGCATATTGGACCTGACACGTTCCATTTAAGAGCTGCTCTCTAGTACAATATATTTTGATCTTTAGTTGCATGAGTTACATGCATAGATCCATCTGAAAGTTATTTTTACCTTTGGAGAAAACAGATTTTCAGTGGATTGGAACAGAGGGCTTTAGGAATTTAGAGCATGTCAGGTGCTTTCCTAGGACTCCTTTTCCCAACTCTATTGCGTATCGGCCTTCCTAGGCCTCATTCAGACTTCTCTGGTTTTTCGCAGATTTGAAAGAAATGGACCAAGTTCTATCAGTGTTCTAAATCAGATTTGACGTTGATCAAAACTGGAAATGTTTCCATTATTCTTTTTTTTTCAGCAAAACATATACTGGAATGGCTATAACCAAAGTCTGATTAATGCCTTACTCTGTTTCTTGCGCTTGAGCAGAAGTCTTGGCTACATCTGCTAATGTCTGCCGCTAACACTTAAACTGAATGTGGGTCATACATCCAGATCTCCAATAAGAGGGTGTAAATCAGGAACTGTTCCTAAGCAACAGCCCGGACATATTTAGGACATGCATAGCTAACAGAAGGGACAAATAATTATTTGTTACAGAATCTGCTATTCTGGGGTTTCCCTTAAAGATTGCAATAAAAGTCTGTACTTTTTTTTTTTTTTTATTCAAGAAAGATAAAGTATGTTCCAGATAATAATGAACTTGATTACAGTTTCTTTTATAACTTGCTGCATCTGTAGAATCATAGTTTATTTATGGCCCTCATTCACATTATCAGTTGTGTATCTCAACCAACTTCCCCATACACAGGAACCTTCAGCTGAACACTCCCATGTTCTCTATTCTCTATAAGAACAAAACGTTTAGTTGTTGGAATCTGGAGCCAGGAGGGCCCCATATAACAGGGGTGGAAACCTTTTTTCTGCTGAGGGCTATTTGAAAATTTGTACCATCCTTCAGGGGCCGCACAAAATTATCAACATGAAAATTACCCTGCTATATTTGGTCAAACAATGAACTCACCCCTACTGTAGTGGTTGGAACGTCTTCTCTTTGGTGCGGCTGTGATGTTAGGTGATATTGATCATGTTGCTTCTCACAACTACTTTTCCAGATTTGTCTCGGTCTGGAGTGCAGGCAGCTCTTTGTGACAATAAGTACCGAAAAGCATTTACATCGCAAAGAGATGTAAGGACTGCTACAGTTAGGTCCAGAAATATTTGGACAGTGACACAATTTTCGCGAGTTGGGCTCTGCATGCCACCACATTGGATTTGAAATGAAACCTCTACAACAGAATTCAAGTGCAGATTGTAACGTTTAATTTGAAGGTTTGAACAAAAATATCTGATAGAAATTGTAGGAATTGTACACATTTCTTTACAAACACTCCACATTTTAGGAGGTCAAAAGTAATTGGACAAATAAACCAAACCCAAACAAAATATTTTTATTTTCAATATTTTGTTGCGAATCCTTTGGAGGCAATCACTGCCTTAAGTCTGGAACCCATGGACATCACCAAACGCTGGGTTTCCTCCTTCTTAATGCTTTGCCAGGCCTTTACAGCCGCAGCCTTCAGGTCTTGCTTGTTTGTGGGTCTTTCCGTCTTAAGTCTGGATTTGAGCAAGTGAAATGCATGCTCAATTGGGTTAAGATCTGGTGATTGACTTGGCCATTGCAGAATGTTCCACTTTTTTGCACTCATGAACTCCTGGGTAGCTTTGGCTGTATGCTTGGGGTCATTGTCCATCTGTACTATGAAGCGCCGTCCGATCAACTTTGCGGCATTTGGCTGAATCTAGGCTGAAAGTATATCCCGGTACACTTCAGAATTCATCCGGCTACTCTTGTCTGCTGTTATGTCATCAATAAACACAAGTGACCCAGTGCCATTGAAAGTCATGCATGCCCATGCCATCACGTTGCCTCCACCATGTTTTACAGAGGATGTGGTGTGCCTTGGATCATGTGCCGTTCCCTTTCTTCTCCAAACTTTTTTCTTCACATCATTCTGGTACAGGTTGATCTTTGTCTCATCTGTCCATAGAATACTTTTCCAGAACTGAGCTGGCTTCATGAGGTGTTTTTCAGCAAATTTAACTCTGGCCTGTCTATTTTTGGAATTGATGAATGGTTTGCATCTAGATGTGAACCCTTTGTATTTACTTTCATGGAGTCTTCTCTTTACTGTTGACTTAGAAACAGATACACCTACTTCACTGAGAGTGTTCTGGACTTCAGTTGATGTTGTGAACAGGTTCTTCTTCACCAAAGAAAGTATGCGGCGATCATCCACCACTGTTGTCATCCGTGGACGCCCAGGCCTTTTTGAGTTCCCAAGCTCACCAGTCAATTCCTTTTTTCTCAGAATGTACCCGACTGTTGATTTTGCTACTCCAAGCATGTCTGCTATCTCTCTGATGGATTTTTTCTTTTTTTTCAGCCTCAGGATGTTCTGCTTCACCTCAATTGAGAGTTCCTTAGACCGCATGTTGTCTGGTCACAGCAACAGCTTCCAAATGCAAAACCACACACCTGTAATCAACCCCAGACCTTTTAACTACTTCATTGATTACAGGTTAACGAGGGAGACGTCTTCAGAGTTAATTGCAGCCCTTAGAGTCCCTTGTCCAATTACTTTTGGTCCCTTGAAAAAGAGGAGGCTATGCATTACAGAGCTATGATTCCTAAACCCTTTCTCCGATTTGGATGTGAAAACTCTCATATTGCAGCTGGGAGTGTGCACTTTCAGCCCATATTATATATATATATAATTGTATTTCTGAACATGTTTTTGTAAACAGCTAAAATAACAAAACTTGTGTCACTGTCCAAATATTTCTGGCCCTGACTGTATATATACATCAGAGGAGACATGGGACTGCTGTATATACATCACATAGGAGACGCTGGGACTGCAGTATATACATCACAGGAGACATGGGGGCTGCAGTATATATATCACAGGAAGCATGGTGGCTGCAGTATATACATCACAGGAGACGCTGGGGGCATACACATCTCAGGAGACGCTGGGGGCATACACATCACAGGAGACGCTGGGGGCATACACATCACAGGAGATGCTGAGGGCATACACACCACAGGAGACGCTGGGGGCATACACATCACAGGAGACGCTGGGGGCATACACATCACAGGAGACGCTGGGGGCATACACAGCACAGGAGACGCTGGGGGCATACACAGCACAGGAGACGCTGGGGGCATACACATCACAGGAGACGCTGGGGGCATACACATCACAGGAGATGCTGGGGGCATATACATCACAGAAGAGGGCTGGGGGACATAAACATCACTGGGGGGCATATACATCATTGGCGAGGGCTGGGTAGGCATAGACATCACTGGGAAGATGAAGCATGTACATCAATGGGGAGTCTAATGCTGCCATTGTGGGAGTACATCGCATGCTAACTCTGCCCACAAAGTACGTCGTCATGCTGACACTGGCCAGTGTGAAGACGTAATCCTTTATTGCATGCGCACTCAGTGTTCAGTAGTGAATGCTCCATGCGAATGCTTGCAGTGCAGGTGGAAGTTTAAAGGGCCTGCCGGGGGGTCTCAGAAAAGGTTATCGCAGGCCACAGGTTATCTACCCCTGCTATATACATTTGACTGTCAGCCAAGGAAATTGGCTGAAGTCCCATATAGGTTATTAATTTAGCCAATCTGCTACTGAACTTTCTTCTGGGGAAAGTGACAAAGGCTTAGTGATATAAAGCAGGATTTCACATTTTAGATTTCTTGGACAAGTTAAAACCCCTTTATTTTCTGTTATAAAGTAATGGGAAAAACAGAATGTTTAATAAAAAATTAAAAACGGCAAGTTATGAATTGGTGGGTAGAAGTATTAAAGGGGTTTTCTAGTAATCATGTAGGGATGATCTATCCTTGGGATAAGTTATTAATATCAGCTCTTGGGGATCGATACCCCCCCCCCCACACACACACACAGATCAGCTACTTTAAACTGTAGCGGTAAACAGATCTAAAAACACATTAAACAGGTAGCAATGTGTAGTGGCCGCTGTTGGGTTCTGCAGAACTCCTAATCAAAAAACAACGTATTTAAAGTGTGTGATAGGCTGGTGTATCGGACTCTTTTTAGTCTTGCACACACTCAGCCCATCCCATTCCTTTACGGTACATACCCATCCCCTCACATACAGTACTATGTGTGCAGCTCTTATGCTGATTTTATATAGATACATGTACATTGCTAAATATCTTATATGGCAGATGGGAGGCATCATAGCAAGGTTAACAATTGGTTTACTTTCATAGATCTCTTGCTAGTGTATTCTTAACCCATCACTTGTTGCCTCCCCTTTTCACTTAATTATTTTCAAACGTTTTCTACCAGCAAAAGGACCACATTCCCAAAGCAGCTTCTGGCCACCTGTTAAAATTGGCAAAAAAACCTTATAGTACCTTTTAAAATCCTTAAAGGATTTTCTAGATAGAGGATAATTTATGGATCTCTGGGCATCTGACCACAAAAATCCCAGGAACATCCATCTGAAATGAGGAAAGGTGAGCGTTTCTTTTCTGTTCATTAAAAGGAACCTGTCAGGTGCAATGTGCACCCAGAACCACGAGCAGCTCTGGGTGCATATCTCTAATCCCTGCCTAACTGTCCCACCATCTATTTGCATAGAGATCTTTAGAAATTGTATTTCTAAAGATCTTTTATGATATGCTAATGAGGCCAGCAACTAGTTACAAGGACATTACTTCTTCCAACTAGTCCGCCCTCTTAGCATTTTAGCATCTCCTCAGGGTGTGCTAACATGCTATTCGATGCCCAGCGTCATCAGTGATGACGCGCATACCTGTGTCCGTTGTCACCATATCAGATGCTGGGTTTAGGCTGCGTGTGCATAATCAGAAGTCTCGGCACTTCCAGTCATGAGCATTAGACCTCTCTGAAGCCAGGAAGCATGCACCCGGCGTTATAGTGCGCATGACCAGAAGTGCTGGGGGAAGCTCACTGAACCTAAACCCTATTCTCTGAGGCGGTGACCGCCGATAACGCTAGGCAATGGGCATTGAATAGCATGTTAGCACACCCCTGTGGGCGTGCTCACATACTAAGAGAGCGGACTAGTGAGGGAAAGTAACGCACTTGTGACTAGTCCGTGCGCTCATTAGCAGATCATAAAGGATCTTTAGAAATACTTTTTCTAAAGATCTCTTTATCTATGCTAGTGTATACAGGGACGGGATTAGCAATATACACCCAGAACTGCTTGTGGTTCTGGGTGCATATTGCACCTGACAGGTTCACTTTAACTATGAGACTGTGTACGATAGTTAAGTGCTGCACTTGGAACATTAATGGGCATGCTCAACCTCCACTCCATTCATTCCTTAAGTGACAGCCAGAGATTGCCAAGCTTGGCACTCTGCTATCTTCTACAGTCCCTTGAAAAAATGAATGGAATGGTGGTACACTTGGTATACCTCTGCTCAAATCAGACAAGCAACTACATAGACCCATTTTCAGGATTGGTGGAGGACCTCAATGATCAATAAGTTATTGCCTATCCTACAGGGAAATAACAAACTTGGTACAAACAAACCCTTTTATTTCTTTTCTTAAAATGTTTTGAATTCCAAAATATTAATTCTTTGCATGTTTAAGTAACATATTTGGTCATATTTTATTGTCAGTCTATAGTGACTTTTTATCTTTCACCATGATGTCTTCTATTGTTTAATCCACTTTATGTATGATATAAATGGAAACAATATACAGTACATGTAACCTTCCAAATGGAGAAAGGACACATGGGGTCATGTGCAGCTTATTACATTATTAATTGAAGCCAGGGACTGTGAATCTATGAGCAATCAATGAGATAGCCCAGAGGATTTAACATGGAACAGAGGGCAGCCACCTCCGGGGGTATACGACCTGCAGCTGACAGATTGCTTTTACCCCAGGCAAGAGTTATTTTACATTCACATGTACATATTGCTGTGAGCTACACAAAGTATCACATCAGCAAACGGCGGGGAAACCTGGCGCGTTTTGTAATTAGCAATCACAGTGTCTTATTATAGTTCTGCAGATGTCAGTGGTATTGATGTAGAAAATCACACATGAGCACATAGAGACCCTTTCCACCATGGTGCAGCCTCTTAGCTGTTCTTTGTTTATAGGGCTGTAGCAGTGATATCCTGCCTACAAATAGCCACTGCAATCAGTCAGTGCTTGAATATGGACAACCCCTTTAAGAGGCAAAAATCCTTTTTTTCCAGTCTTGTTCCATATTGTTACTATTGCCTTTTTTGTTCTCATTTTGATGTGTTCATTACTACAGTGGTTGTCTTGAAAGTCGTCAGCCTTGTCTGTGTTGATTGAAATGACAGAATAGAAAGCTCTTTTATGGCAATTTTAATCAGTTAAGTCTCAGTTCACATTGTACAGTCATCTAAGCATTGTCAGAAATGTTGGATAAAATAATCAGACATTTTGTTCCCATGATCACGACATTTTTCATTTTGCGCACATACGGTGTTTAGAACACTGTGGCTTAAGGCATTTCCTACATGGCACAGAGTTGAAAGAGACGGCCATGTATGAACCTGAGAATCACTGAGGCCAGGAGCTTCATGAATGTGATTCTTGACCTGATAAAGGAGTAAGAACTCTCCGAAACGCATTGTTGAATAAAATCACCATTCATTTTTTATTGGAGGTGTGGCATTAACCCTTCCTGCATCATTCCAAATCACCTTAGGGGATAAGGAGTCTAAAAAAAAAAAGAACTGCAAAATAAACTACAGCCCCAAGAAATCCTTTAATGAATAAACTGCATATATTATAAAGCCTCTTTTTGTGTATTTCATGGAGAATTTCATGGAGAATTTCATGGAGAATTGTTTTATCCCAATTATTTTATCAAAAGCATCCCATGTCCGGTAGAGATGATCGTGCACATATTGTTACAATTGTATTCATATAGTTTATGAATAGCAACAATTAAGAAATCTTGTAAGGATAAATTAAAGGTTAATTAATGTTTAATTTGGTTTTCTGTATTCTAGTACACTGCATTGCAGACATACAGTATGGGAGCGATTATGCATATAAAAACCTGTATTTCTGGATGACTGCCATTTAAACCTCATAAGAGAATCTGCACCAACACCGGAGCCGACCTGTTCATTGCTGGAGCTTAAACCACTACTACTAATTACAGCAACTCTGTTCTGATCTATTTTAGGGAATAATGGGTTTCGTCTGCCAGACCTGCCTTTTCCATTATTATCCCATCTAGTTTACTGGGTTACCAGACAAGTTGTTTTCCATTGCTTTCTATGTGATTCTATAGTATTCAAGTCACACTACAGAACTGAGGCGGAATCTCCTCTCTTACACGGAACCTATCCTTCAATTCATGCTTCCTAAACCTCGGGTAGCATGAATCAGATCCTTGTTGAACGAGTGCCACCAGATATGAGTTTTTTAGTTTTGTTTTTTTTTTTTTACAGAAATCCTGTTTTTCAGAGATAACATAGTTTAAAGATCTGGCCATGGACCTTTAAAGAGAGATGAGACTAGTCTGGAGCTGCCCCCGGCCGCCTTCTCTTTGAAATCCTCTTATTTGATTGACAGGTTTTTATCGGACAAGCACTTGGACCCATATAATCTCACAGATCTATTCAAACATCCGTGAAAATTAGGGCTCCGAGAATGAGATTGGTGAAACTCGGAGCATGTCCTTTTCTGATCCAATGTTGAGGATTGAAATAAGGCTGCATGCCCACGATCAGGGTTTACAGTGTTTTGGACACAGTGTGTTTTCGCTGTGTCCAAAACGCTGCATTATGCAGTACAAGCACAGTGGATGGGATTTATAAAAATCCCACACCTACTGTGCTTGTTTTTCCTGCAGCATAAGCAATTTATTGTTGCAGAGCCACGAGTTTTCACTGCAGGGAGAACAGAGAGAAAGACGGCAGTGCCCCGAACCTTGGTCGTGGGCACGAGCAGCGGCAGTCTCCTGCAGACAGTAGTCGCGGCCTTGCAGATCAGGACCCGCCGCGTCCAGGACGCAGCATGTCTAGATCATGGGCACGCACCCTAGGACGTACTCAGTGGGTCTGTTTACCATCCAATAAATAATAGTGCAGCACACTGACATTCACATGGATGGGTGAATGCCCCCTTATGGGCTGTAAAATTGCTACTACACATAGCCTTGAATTGGAAAGCCTGTTTTTTTATGTAAATATTAATCACTTCACTCTGCTCTGAAAGATTTATGGTCTAGAAAGCAAAGTGATGGAAGTCATAGTTCTAAATTCTCTACATTGAGGGATCATTAATTGCTTCAACTAACTTGCCTGTGCAAGCAGCTTATACTTCATTGGGTGGATTGTAACTGATAAATCAAATGTAGCAAGCATAATGTCCAAATAAATGAGAACACATTGGCGCAAAGTCCAGATTATGCTGCTACAGTTTTTAGAAGATTTTTAGTTATAACATGTTTGAGTAAATTTATTATTACTGACAGCTTAAAACTAGACCAGGAAGGGAGAAATGCGCCATGTTTATAAATGTGTCTGTCTGATAAATTTTATGTATCTTACTTGGTGTGATGGATGTTTTTAGAGATGGGAAAATTGATTTGATCCTAATTGAATGTGTTGAATGGAATTTCATTGAACTCAGCAAATTTGAACTAGTTGCACTTAGCGCAAATTGCCCAAAAATGGCTGCCGACGTTTTACTCATTGAAGAAAATTGTACAAGATTGACATGTGGTGGTAAATATGGCTGGTTATTAGAATGGTCTTGTTGATATCGATACATGTTCTCACTACAGACTAAATAATACACCCAAAAAAAAAAAATTCACTAAGTAAATTATCAATAGCATGCATTTCCATGACATCAGATATTAATAGTGTATATATTAGTTAGAGACCCTAGGTGAGGCTATAGCGCACCTACTAGTATTGGTCCTACCATGCTTTGTTGTCTCAAGGGCCCGTTCTAGGACGTAATTAGAGTTCGATGGGCCCCAGTGCAAAATTTGTACCTGGCTCCCCATTCCTGGTATATATGTTGTCCATCCTGGGATCCTTCCTGATATATCTATATTTATATATAGATATATGTGTGTGTGTGTGTGTGTGTGTGTGTATGTATATGTACAGCTATTATATATGCCCATCCTTGGCCCCTTCCTAGTATATGTCTCCCATCCTGGTATATGTGTCTCCCATCCTGGGCCTCATCCTTATGTGTCCCCCATCCTGGTGTTATATATCATATGTAACCCATTCTGCCGCTCTTCTCGAATGCAAAATAAACCCAAAATATTCTACTAGCCTTCCCACCTCCCATGTCATGCAGCGTCAACTTTTGTAGCTGGCGCAGAGGCTGGCAACTATAGGCCGCGTTACACGCTACGATTTATCAAACAATATGTCGTGGGGTCACGTCGTTAGTGACGCACATCCGGCCTCATTTGACATATCGTAGCGTGTAACACAAATGAGTGACTGTGAACGTGCAAAAAAACTCACCTTATCGTTGCTCGTTGACACGTCGCTCATTTTCAAAAAAATCGAACGGCCTTCTGTGCTCTGGTTGTTCGTCGCTCCCGAGGCAGCACATTTCGCTCCGTGTGACACCCCGGGAACGAACTGCAGCTTACCTGCGGCCACCGGCAATGCGGAAGGAAGGAGGTGGGCGGGATGTTTACGTCCCGCTCATCTCCGCACCTCCGCTTCTATTGGCCGGCCGCTGTGTGACGTCGCTGTGACGCTGAACGTCCCTCCCCCTTCAGGAAGTGGATGTTCGCCGCCCACAGCGAGGTCGTTTGGAAGGTAAGTACGTGTGACGGGGGTTTACGACTTTGTGCGACACGGGCAAGAAATTGCCCGTGCCGCACAAACGATGGGGGCAGGTGCGATCGCACATGCGATTGCATGAGAAATTGAAATGTGTAAAGCAGCCTGGTTCCTGCTATTTGTGATGGATGATGTCACTGCTATGCACTGCCTGTGACTAGCACGTTGAGGTCAGCTGCCAGCCTTTGTTCGGCAACGTGTATTGTGGTGTTGGGGCATGGTGGGTCTCTGCGCCACAATATACTTCAGCTGAATGTGCGTCCTTAGATGCACATGCAGCTGAGATAGTCACAGACATCGACGGAACACATTCCCACACAGGTCCGGTCACAATCGCTCCCTCTACAACCGCAAATGCTATGTCTCTGGGCCCTATGCATTTCATAATGTAGTGTATGTAAGCAACAAACATCTATATTATAAAGAATATAATGCCATCTTTCCCTACAGTTGTACTCCATAAGACCCACAAAATCTAAATGCAAAGCACTTTCATCTTAGTACACCGTCTTCCACCTATTAGATGTCTCCTGTTTGGCACATTCTCATGGCAGCTCTGGCTGACTTTCAAATTTAGCAGCATAGATTACTTGAGATAAATTTCATCTCTGAGTCTCTGTGGCTATATTTACAGAATAGACAGCTTTCCTTGTGTCTGCCATTTTTCTATATGACATACCCCTTAATTAAAGTGCTGATTTATGCCGTTGCTTAAAAAATGAGCCAACATGTAAGTCATAATCACGGTAATGTCTTTTTTTTTTCAAAACTTGAAGAATATACCGTAGTCTCAATGTCTTCTAGGATTATTGATTCCAGCATATGCCATCAATTTCATTAATGGGAATTAAAGTTGTAAAATATTGTTTATAGTTGGGTGTTTTGCAGTAATTCAAAATGTATTAAAATGGAAAACTTGGTAGTAAGAAAAAGTATCACTGACCTTATCCCGTATTCTATACAAAGCCATCAGAACTACAGTCCTGACTCTAGTAGTAAGTTTTGGTGTTTACGGCATTCTCTACTTACTGGGGTTGTCCAACAAAACAAAAACTGCCTTCGGTGGGTTTAAGAAGTGGATTAAATAAATTTACTAATATATTTTAATTATTAATTTATTCACCATATGCCCTTATAAATTATATTTCCCCATTAAGTGGTCAAGCTTCAAACATTAATACAGTACACTATGGTTTGGTTAAAATCAATTTCCCAAACCAAAAAAAGCTATAGAAATCAATAAATTATTAAAATAATTTTTATTTCAAATATCATTAAACATATTTATACATACAATAATAAAATTTCCAATGGAGTTCCACATTATTACAACAAGGGACACTACGGGTTAAGGCAATAAAAGAAATATATATTAATTACAAATATAAATAAATTTTAGTAAAATATTTAATAATATATATATCTTTATTTGTCAGTGATCGATCAGTTCAATAATATATAATTTAGTATGTAAGCAGTTAATATACATATATAAACAGACAGTAAATATTTCAGGTTAAACTCAATTTAACTGTATGAACTAGTTAATTAAAATAGGTAGATAAATGTGTCTATAAATAAACAGCAATAGTTATAAAGTGCTTAATATTAGTACATAAATTCACCAAATTAATAGAACATGTGCAGTAAAATTATATAGCTCATACCGTTAAAGAGCTCCCGGAAATAGTCATGCTGAATAGTCCTAAATAACCGCTATACATATATTATAATAGAACAGCAACTGCGGTATCTAGATCACCCAAGATTATAAGCTTATTGCTGATTAAGTGCGATGTGCAAGGTATATGCTGCTCCCTGTTACAGGTGACGGACCCAGCCGTAATCACCATACAAATATAGAAGGCATAAAGACCCACACAGTACTCACTGTAACTCCCTCCACGTCCCGTCACCCCAACATATGTTTCGCCTTTTCTTCTTCGGGAGGCGTGTGTTAAGGTGAAAGACTGCAGTCTTTTTATACCGTGTCTCCTAAGTGTCGGGACTGCCAACAGCTGTGTAATGCGACGCATAGTTCAGGTCACGGGGCTAGATGGACAAATGACCACCGATCAGTGGAAGTGAGACGCACGCTGCGTTCCATTAGTCGCTAGACAACGGAGGCCCTGTAGCGTCATAATATACCACTGATCGGAGGTAATTGCACCGCCACTATGAACATGCACACAGCACAGGAGGCAGTATCGGCATAAAGAGACTAAAGGCTGCTTTACACGGTACGACCGATTGTGCAATTTCACAATCGATCGTACCCGCCCCTGTCCTTTTTGCGTCACGGGCAAATTGCTGCCCGTGTCGCACAAAGTCGGTAACCCCCGTCACACGTACTTACCTCTCGTGCGACCACGCTGTGGGCGGCAAACGTCCACTTCCTGGAGTGGGAGGGACGTTCGGCGTCACACGGCCGCCGGCCAATGGAAGCGGAGGGGCGGAGATGAGCGGGACGTAAACATCCCGCCTACCTCCTTCCTTCACATAGCTGGCGAGAGCCGCAGGAGGCAGGTGAGCTGCTGTTCATCGTTCCCGGGGTGTCACATGGAGCGGCGTGTGCTACCACGGAAACGATGAATAACTAAATTAAACGATATTATGGAACCTAGCGACCAGTACACGACTCACGATTTGTGAGCGATACTGCGTCGCTAGGAGGTGTCACACAGGCCGGCATCGCCAGCGATGCCAGATGTGTGTCACAAAAATCGTGACCCCAACGATCTATCGCACGATAGATTGTCTGGTGTAAAGCAGCCTTTAGGCTTTGTGCGCACTAGAAATGTGAAGTTTCTCAAGAAAATTTCTTGAGAAACTTCTGGGAGTGGAAGATTTCCGGACCTCCAGAAAAAATCCGCACCACATCCGCAGTAAATCCGCATGCGGATTTGCCGCGGATCAGCCGCGAATTTGCCGCGATTTTCCCGCAGGTTGTTCCCTGCGGATTTTGCAGGCTGTACTGCAGAAATCCACAGGTACCTGCGGAAAAGAATTGACATGCTCATTTTCTCAAGAAATTTTCTCAAGAAAATCTTCTCACGGAAATTTCTTGAGAAAAATCCGCAGCGTGCGCACAGCTATTTTTTTTTCTCATAGGATTTGCTGGGAAATGTCTGCACAAAGATTGCAGACATTTCTCAAGAAATTTCCGCAGCAAATCCGCGGGTAAACCCGCGGGTAAAACGGCCTAGTGCGCACATAGCATTAGTGTGGATATTCTGACATTAAAAAAGTGCTCCCGTTTGGAATGTAAACAATATACATATAAATACTATATACACGCATAAATATTTGTATACAAAATATATATACCGTATGTATATAAATTGATTAGAAAAGTGCTCCCGTTTGGAATTTATACAATGTTATAACCCCTCGTGTCCCTTGTTGTAATAATGTGGAACTCCATTGGAAATTTTATTATTGTATGTATAAATATTTTTAATGATATTTGATATAAAAATTATTTTAATAATTTATTGATTTCTATAGCTTCTTTTGGTTTGGGAAATTGATTTTAACCAAACCATAGTGTACTATATTTTAATTATGAAAACATTCACAGATGGCCCAATTTGTCTCTGCATCACATGGTCTCTGGAAATGGAGCTTCTACTATGTAAGCTGTTCGCATACACGCTGAGAGCCTTCGCCCAATACCTGTATAAGAGCTGTCAGACTTAAGTGTCCCTTCCTTGGCCACACAATAGGACTGAAACTGTGCCCCCTGTATAGTTTTCAGAAATATAGTATATTTGCACATTTCAAACATTTAAACCACTGAAGGACTTCCTATGTCTTCATACAACCCCAACACTCTGTAGTAGGCTACTAAGCTCCCTCTGGTACAGGGGTCTCAAACTCACTGGCTGCATGTAGCCCCTGAGACTTCTGCATGCAGTACGCAGGCACATGAGCTCCTGTTGCAACTATGGCCAGGTGCAGGGGGCTGCCAACATCAGTGCTTCTGTCGCAGGCGGGGAGGACGCCGCCGCTGCTGCGCGCTCGCTAACACTCGGGTCCGGCGCTGCTGCGGCTGCTGCTGCTCGGTGGCTCGAGCGGTGGGCCGGATCCGGGGACTCGAGCGGCGCTCCTCGCCCGTGAGTGAAAGGGGTGGTTGGTTTGGGGGATTTAGTCCGTGACGCCACCCACGGGTTGTGGTGAAGATGGGCACCACCGCTGCTGGTGACGGGGATCCCGGGAGCGATGGTAGGGAGCAGCTGGGATGATGTTTTCCCCCTCCATGGGTAGGGGTCGGTGGTTCCGGGGCCCGGTGATGTGACGGGGAGGCAGGGTTGGTGAGGTGCAGGGTTGCAGGGACAGCGCGGCGCGGTGCCGGATGACACGGGTGTACTCACTCAGTAAGAGTTGCACAAAGTCCTCGGTAAACCAAACTGCTGGATGGACGGGTCCCGCAGCCGGCTGCTGTGTCTCTCCCCGGACAGGTGATGGCGGCTGTCTTTCCCTGCACCTTGATGTACTTGTTTGACTACTATGGATCCCCAACGGTAGTCCGCTCCCCGGTGTATGGATGCCGGGGGAGCCCGTTTGCCCGCAGGCGCTGGCCCTTGGGTCTCTAGCCTTAGGCGGTAGCTGTATACCCTCACGGTGTGAGCGGTTGCCTTCTATCGGGTCTTTGGCTGTTAGGAAACCCCTGGGATTCCGGTCACACTCGGATTTGACTATTGTCGGCGGCTCCAAGCCTGGTCGGGGTCCGATGGCCCTGCCTGTGTGTGCTGGCTTCACTTCGCTCCCCGGTCTGTACCGGCGGGCCAACGCCCGACCCCGGTCCTACGGTTCCACGTTGATTCACCACTCCTGCAGACGGCCACCACTGTCTGCCAACCTTGCTGTCAGTGCCTGGGCTACAAACCCAGACACGCAAGTGTTTACTCCTCACACTTCAAACTCCAACACTCAACTGTCACTTTTCCCGCCTCCAGGCCTGTGAACTCCTCGGTGGGTGGGGCCAACCGCTTGGCTCCACCCCACCTGGTGTGGACATCAGACCCTGGAGGGAGGCAACAAGGGTTTTGTGTTTGGCTAATGTTACTGTCTAGTGGAGGTGGGGTGTTTGAGTGTTACCTGTGATGACCTGGCTAGTCCAGGGCGCCACACTTCTTTCTCGGATGCTTCATTGGAGGACACAGAACCCTGGGATAGTCTGCTGCCAGTGATATTACATAGCAAAGGAATTAGCTCCTCCCCAGCAGATTATACCTCTCCTGCTGGTCCCTGACCTTTTCAGGTTTTTTTTGTTAGATTTGGAAGAGAATCTGTTTTCAGACCTGTCTGAGATTTTATTTTTTTTTGTTAACTCCTCTTTTCTTTTCCTTCCTTCCTTCCTTCCTTCCTTTTTTCTTTCTTTCATTCTTTCTTTCCCTCCCTTCCTTTCCTGCCTTTCCTTCCTTCTCTTCCTTTCCTTTCCTTTCCTTCCCTTCCTGCCCTTTCCTTCCTTTCCTTCTTTTCCATCCTTCTTTCTTTTATTTTATTTTCGTGCAGTCCATAAACCCAGCTGAGCGTAAAGGCCACTTTACACGCAACGACATCGCTAACGAGATGTTGTTGGGGTCACGGAATTTGTGACGCACATCCGGCCTCATTAGCGACGTTGTTGCATGTGAAACGCATGAACGACCGTTAATGATCAAAAATACTCACCATATCGTTGATCGTTGACACGTCGTTCTAATCTCAAATATCGTTGCTGCTGCAGGTACGATGTTGTTCGTCGTTCCTGCGGCAGCACACATCGCTATGTGTGACACCGCAGAAACGAGGAACAACATCGTACCTGCGGCCGCCTCCAATGAGGAAGGAGGAGGGCGGGATGTTACGGCCGCTCATCTCCGCCCCTCCGCTTCTATTGGGCGGCCGTTTAGTGACGCCGTTGTGACGCCGCACGAACTGCCCTCTTAGAAAGGAGGCGGTTCGCCGGCCACAGCGACGTCGATAGGCAGGTAAGTATGTGTGACGGGTGTTAGCGATGTTGTGCGCCACGGGCAGCGATTTGCCCGTGATGCAAAACCGACGGGGACGGGTGCTTTCACCAGCGACATCGCTAGCGATGTCGCTGTGTGTAAAGTGGCCTTTAGACCTCTGCTCTGGTGCTAAATAATGGCAAACAGACTAAAAAAATTAAATATTTGTCGATGTAGGGCATTTGTACCTGGGGCCTGGACAAGGTATTTTGATGCCTTAAGCAGATATGACAAAGTGTAAAAACGCCCTTCCCACGAGTATGGGCTTGGAAGTTCAGTCTAAAAGAACATTGGTAAAAGAGATTTACACATGGGTGGCTGGATCATCGGTGCAGTTTACTCCATATGCACTGTAATATAAGAGCATCATAGTGTCTAAGCCTAAATTCACATGTCCTGTAATCATCCATTAGAACAGATCCTGCAGAGATCCGTTTGAAAAATGATTTTTTTTTTTTTAACATGGGAGTGTCTGGGAAACGGAACCGTTAAGAAATACGGATCCCGAAAGAAAAACAAAACAGATTCGTTATGCTAGAATAATGGATGTCTAAATAGCAATCCTTTAATGGATCTATTCTTCATATACCCCATGTTAAAAAAAAAACCCGAATCCGCCAGACATCTGTTACTTTACAACGGACAAAAAATTTGTTTGCACACCTTTTTTTCCCAACAGATTTTTGCAGGATCCATTCTAACAAATGATTACAGGACATGTGAACTTGGCATTAGAAATACAATAATTGCCTGCCTCTCATGTAGCCTTCAGCAGTTTGAACTAGCTAAATTGGCTGCATCATGGAATACTGGCTGCAGAGCTGAGTAAAACCTGGTTTTGTTTTTGTTTTTTTAATTGCGCATCTATTTTGAGTTTTTAATGTGTTGATTTTAATTTATGCTAAGTCTAAGGTGGTTCTTTCTGGGGATGTATACTTTCCCCTGCATGATATTGATAAATCATAAGTAGGAGGCATCATGTAAAAAGAACACACCCACAGAAAAACATACAACTGGCTTTATCTGTGTGAGACATGTAATAACAAACAGCTCTGTTCTCACTGATCTCTGCATCTACTGTGCAGAGCTGTGTGTCAGTACAAACCCCTCTTACAGATTTCGTCTCTGATCTACTGCCCTCCCTCCTCACTGTTGTATGTTGAAAGCTGCTAAAGTTGTTTGTAATGATGGAAAACTCTGCACATGTAGCGCAAAGAGCAGTAAATAGTCGTGCTGTGTATCATTACATGTTTGGCGCATAAAACAAAAACCTGTTCTCAGCTTTTCTGAAGATATGTTCTTGCCCCCCCATCCCTCCTCCTTTATTATGCCTCCTGCTTTTGATTGCTCAATGTAACCCAGGGAAAAAAGGAACTGCCCCCCCAAAAAAAAGAGTCTTGAGCTTAATGGTAATTATCCCCTGTAGAGTGCGAGCCCTCGCGAGCAGGGTCCTCTCTCCTCCTGTACCAATCTTGCCTTGCATTGTTCATGATTATTGTATTTGTTTTTATGTCTACCCCTTTTTTCACATGTAAAGCTCCATGGAATAAATGGCGCTATAAAAAATAATAATTAGAATCTAAAATTTACAAGCTAATATCTATACAATGGAGAAGAGAAATTAAAATTAAGAACTACTGTATGCTTTATTAGGCTCTGTAGCCACTATTCCATGATGAGACCAGTTTAACATTGTCAACTGGTGAAAGTCCTTATTTACTGTTTAAGAAAACTGATATGTATGGCCATGTACTAGAGAATTGGCTCCTCTTAGGCCCCTTTCACACTTCCTTTTGTCATCCGTTCATTGGTTCTGTCTGGGCTCACGTTCGGATGTATTTTAGACAACTGGGCCATTTACCATAATGGGGCAGACAGTCACCGTCTGCTCTGTCGTGCACTACTTTCGGGCGTTGAGGACACCCAGATGCAATCTACTAAGTCTGGGTGTCTGTCTCCAGGAGGCATATATGGTGACTCTGTCTGCACCATTATAGTGAATGCTCCCGTTGACACATATCTAAATCCCATTTTAGGGTGGTTTGGACATAAGCCCTGACTGGACCACTAGACGGAGGACAAAGCAAACACAATGTAAAAGGGGTCATATCCATAATTATTTTGGCACTACCTAGACTGTGATCAGTGTCTAAAGAATCTCCCTGTTCCCACCTTATCCTCCAAAAAAGAGGTATTGACTTTCCTTGTCAAATTTCAAGATAGTAGTACACAAAATAGTTGCTCATCTACAGTAGGAGTATGGATAAAACTATATCTTATTCAGGAACAAAGCCAAAAGTAGACACAAAGAAATTGGTTAGGATGTGATAAGCCATTGGATGTGACAGGAACAAAGAGAACAGGCAAAAGATCTTAACTGAATGAAACATAAAATGTATCAGGTAACTGGTTCCAAAGGAGGAGCTGGATGACAAATCCATGGTTAGAGGAAGAACAAGACTATACTATATTGATTAAAGCAAGAACAATCATATTCAACCTTATCTGCTGGCCTTTCAAAATGACTACATGGCCAATGTAAGGAGTTAGTTTCACTTTTCGTGTGACTAGGAGAAAAGTGAGACACTGGTGCTTGGTGATGTTTGCTTAGCACAATATTTCTCATCTCCAGTCCTCAAGACTCACCAACAGACAGGCCCAGACTGACCATAGGGCAATTCTGGCAAATGCCAGATGGGCCGGTCCCTGTAGTGGGCTGGTGCCTTTAGTGGGCCGGTGTATCTGCAGTCACCGCCACGCTCCTCAGCAGTGTGTGCATGCCGGGCACACTAGGTGCAGCAGGACCAGGAGGCAGCGCTGTGCTGTGCTGGCCCTGTTGTGTGCTGCTGTGCCGGTCTGGCATGCACACACTACTGAGGAGCGCGGCGGTGCCGGTGACCGCAGCTTCCTCCTTTCTATGCAAATGTATTTGCGTCTTTCAGACGTAAATGCATTTGAACAGTGCGCCGGGACTGGGCCCCGCCCCCGACGTGCAGCAACGTGATGAGATCAGCACCTTGCTGACATCATCACGGTGCTGCGGGCGCCACACTGGCATCAGGCAGCGGTAAGCGCTCCATGGAGGAGCCAAAGATGGCAGGTTTAATTAATGGGGATGAGTGGGGAGGGGCTGAGGACACATAACGGGGAACATTTGTGAAGGAACATAGCTTTGTGACAGGCAGAGGGGGAGTACTGTATTCCGAGGGAGGGGGGGGGCAGGAGTGTGTAGTGATGGGGTAGTGTAATTTGTGTGTGTAGGGGATGATGGAGGGTGTATTGTATTATGTCTGGGGAGGGGATAATGGGAGGTGCATTGTATTGTGTGTGGGGAGGGGGTAATGGGGGGTGCATTGTATTGTGTGAGGGAGAAGGGGTAATGGGGGGTGCATTGTATTGTGTGTGTGGTGGGTGATGGGGGTGTATTGTATTGTGGGGGGTAATGGAGCGTGCATTGTGGTGTGTGTGTGTGTGTGTGTGTGTGGGGGGGGGATAATGGGGGTGCATTGTAGTGTGTGTGTGTGTGTGTGTGTGTGGGGAGGGGTAATGGGGGTGCATTGTATTTGTGTGTGTGTGATGGGGGTGCATTGTACTGGTGTGTCTGTGTGTGTGTGTGTGTGTGTGTGATGGGAGTGCATTGTATTGTGTGTGTGTGTG